>NC_068366.1:70016918-70238066 GCF_020536995.1 Dreissena polymorpha
TTGGTTGGATTCTTTTGAATGACACTTAATTTGGTGGTATTCTTTTACTTGATTTCTCATTATTTGGCAAGATTGTATTTCTTATTCTCTGACTGGATTCTTTATTCTTTGACTTGTTTTCTCATACAATTAGCATTTTGACTGTATTCTGTATTTCATATTCTGTGACTCCTAGCTGGTTTTATTAATCTTTGACTTGTTTCTTATATAGTGATTCATGGATTGGATTCCCTATTCTTTCATGGAATCTAAAATCCGTCCTTTTTGTCTGAATTCCCATATTTATTTGACTGGATTATGTATTATTATATTTTTTTTTACTGTCTTACTGAATTCTTGTTTATGCTATATACTTTATATATATGTACACAGCCGATTCCTCATTGTTTTTCTTAAATCTGTAAGCTTATAGTCTTGGCTTCATTTCTTATCCTTTGGGTTAATTCTTAGATCATTTTGCTAATTTTATTCTTTGGATTAATTACAATTTGTTTGTCTGGATTCTGTGTTGCTCATTTATCTATCACCTTCCATTCTTTGACTTGATAGGTTTCTATGTCTATACTGCCTCTTTGGGATGTATTGATATGGCTTGGTTATGTCATCAGCAAACTTAAGATTTGTTTGAACTGGGGTAACATAACATTTAGTGCCTGTTGATGTTAAAGAAGGATGTCTATGCTTTATCCTGGCAACTATCAACCAACCACAATGCTGTTGTTTCAATCGCTTACTTTCATTTTATGAAAGTCCAATGTTTACTTCATGCATTTACTCATGTGTGTTGTAAAGTACATTTTAAAGAACATTTCTTTTAGGATGGAGATAAATTATTTTAACCCTTTCCCACTCAGAAGCAAAGTGAAAATGGCTGTGTGCAAACAGCATAAACCAGAACAGCTTGCGAGTAACTCGAGTCACTTGCGGACTGTTCAGGTTTTATGCTGTTTGCTGCTCATCAGTATCTAAGGGATGGAAATGAAGCCTTTAAAACATGAATTCAAAGGTAAAAAAATGGCCATAAATGAGCTTGTCCGGGCCATAACTATGTTGTTTATTGTGAGATTTTAAATCATTTGGCACATTTGTTCACCATTATTGGACGGTGTGTCGCGCGAAAGAATTACGTCGATATCTGCAACGTCAAGTTCACACTGTGAGTTCAAAGGTCAAAAATGGCCATAAATGATCTTGTCCGGGCATTACTATGTCATTTATTGTGAGATTTTAAAAAAACCTGGTACATTTGTTCACAGTCATTGGACGATGTGTCATGCGAAAGAATTATGTCGATAACTCCAAGGTCGAGGTCACACTTGGAGTTCACAAGTAAAAAAATGGCCATAAATTTGGACGGCATGTCATGCGAAAGAATTCAAGATTTCAAAAGTCGAAATGGCCATAAATGATAATGGCATTATAATTCTAAAAAAATCGCCATAAATTTAATTCTCTTGTTTTGTAAAGACAGCATGCAAAATAGTCAGTGTCAATGCGGCACGTGGGGGTATACATCACGTCTGTCACAAAGCTCTAGTTTGCTTAGTAAAGATCTTCATTAACTTTTATTCGACAAAATAATGGGAGAATGTAGAATATAATCATCGTACCTTTCTGTTGGTGCATTGGTTTTTAGAGCCTTGCATTTTCCTTTAATTTATAAAGGTCATGATATTTCAAACTGTGTTATAGAGTCCCACTTTTGTCAAATAACCCTGAAAATTAGGTTAAACAAGAAGATTACTCATATTTTAATTTATTAATGTGTCATATAATGAAATACAGCATTCTCTTTGCTCCATTATATTATTTTGTATAAAAAGTAGTTTTTTTGTGTCTTAATGTGATTGTATATTTATGATGCATAAAACATGAATACTTTTCACTGTCAAACTATCGTTCTTGCAATTTTATTTTCAGAAATAGTATTTTTTGTGAACACTTAATCTAGTGAATATAATGCTTTTCTTATTGCAAACAAATGTTGTTGTTTTTTACGTTATGTATGAATGACTTTTACTTTATTTCCAGACTGCCGAATGTTTGGTCAGGAAAAAGCATCCCACAATGTTGCGACAGGCCCATGTTTCAGTTTATCGAGACTAGTCGTGAAACACAGACTTCTGATTCATGGAGTGCGGCAAACATATCTGTGCGACTCGTTCACTCCACTGTAAAGACCCGCACGGCATTAAAATGGATATCATCCGACGTTTGCAAACGATGGCTGCATGAGGTCTGCGTCTCACAACCTACATCCCAAGATAGCTTTGTGTGTGATGTTTGTATTGCACAATATAGTTGATGTATTGAAACCAGGCTTTAAAAATAAATCAAGGTCAACTACAATTTAAAATTAAAACTAGAAATGGCGCGGCAGAGGCCGACGAGTATCCCCACGCCGCATGTTTGACCCAGGGGCGCCCTAGGTTTGGTAATGGGGCCATGCATAGTCGAGGCTTTGTTGATTCTGGTGGCGGTGAAAATGTTAAAATCGAAGTCCTTAATACAAGAGTAAAATTCACTTGGATTTAGGTCCTCATCCTGCTCTCCTAAAAAATCTAATACTGAATCAACTTCACTGACGTCCATTATGTACATATCATCCTCATTGGAATGAGATGGCTGAACTTGCTCTGTTATAGCCAATCTTCATGCTTCTGCTTTGGAAAAGTTATGTTTTGAGGTTAAATGGTTGACTAAATAGTAGCGTCTCAGAAATTTTATATCGCAATCTTGTACACAACAATGAAAATGTTAAATTTCATGTCTGTCATTGATGTGCCTGTTCAAGAGTCCTTTTTGCTTTAAATTGTTTGTCACATTTTTCACACTTGAACATTTTGAAAGATTTTCATAATGAGTCTAAAAGTGTGATTGAACAAATTGAAAGTTTCAGCCCTTTTATAGATTATTGAGGCGCTATTCCATGAGTTTCTCATGCTTTTTATGCTTGACTGCATTCTATCTCTTCTCTAAAATACAGGTGTCCCTTTGCACCAATATTTTATAATCCCTTGTATAAACATTAGATGGATGAGCTAAACCATTTCACAGATGAATAAACACAAATAATTGACTACTAAATACATCTCTGCGCCACTACTGTGTAACTCTATATATGTTTTCAATACACAAGCTTCATTGTTGAATAATTCCTTTGTCCGATGAAAATGCTTGCACTTCTTCTGATTGGATAGATAACCACTTAATAAATTTCGAAATTTAAACGCGGACCTTAAGTTCAAGGTCAAGGTCACAGGGGTCAAAACTTTTTAATGCGCATGGAAAGGTCTTGTCCAGATACACATGCATACCAAATATGAAAGCAATATCTGAAGGTACACAGTAGGTATGAGCCTTTTTCGAATCGTGTTTGCAGATTTCGAAACCTAAACGCTGGCCTAAAGTTCAAGGTCTAGGTCACAGGGGTCAAAAATTGTATGCGCATGGTAAGGTGTTGTTAAGATACACATGCATAGCAAATATTATACCAATATCTGAAGGGACACAGTAGTTATGAGCCTTTTTCGAATCGCGGTCGCAGATTCAGAAACCTGAACGCTGACCTCAAGTTCAAGGTCAAGGTAGCATGTACAAAATTGTATGCGCATGAAAAGATGTTGTCTAGATACACATACATACCAAATATGACAGCAATATCGGAAGGGACACAGTAGTTATGAGCCTTTTTCGAATCGCGGTCACAGATTTCAAAACCTTAAAACTGGCCCAAAGTTCAAAGTCAAGGTCACAGGGATAAAAAATTTCATGCGCATGGAAAGGTGTTGTCCAGATACACATGCATACCAAATATAAAAGCAATATCTGAAGGGACACAGTAGTTATGAGCCTTTTTCGAATCGGGGTCGCAGGAAAATTACTTACCCGGCCCCACCCTGACCCCAATAACTTTTGGCCAAGGGGTCAGATCAAAATTCCGTTGCTGTCACCGTCGTATATATGCTCATAGCTACCATGTGTGTAAGTTTCAAGGTTCTAGTGCTAATAGTGTAGGAGATAATAGTGTCCAGGACGGACAGATAGACAGACGGCGGAGCTAAACACAATATCCCCACGCTTTTAAAAAAACATGGGGATAAAAAAAAAGGGTAAAGATGAGTACTAAAATTTTGTGTGTACATGGTTTACCTGCATAAAAAGTTTGAAATTGCATATATATTTAAATTTTAGAACAACAAAGTAAATGTAGAAAATGGTTCATGATAGTTCTTTGTATATTGTTAAATCACTCATTTTAGGGCAATTATAATTTTTTGTTTAAAAAGGCAATCTTACTCAACATCTGCGGATTTAAGGTGATACATGTATTGATACTGATTTTAAGTTGATGCCATGTTTTATACAGATAACTTGAATGTACCGATAGTTTTCAATTCATTGCTTTGTAACTGAAATAATGAATTTTTTACCACCTTCCTGTTACTTTTAATTTAGTGTTTTGTGGAAAATGAGATTTTCATGTTAAAACAGTATGCATTATTCAAGATAGATAAAATCAAAGACAACTGTTGATACCTGCACATAGATATTTCATTCCTTATGAGTGTAATTTCCTATCCTTGACATGCATAAGTAATCATGTAAGAAACAATTTGTTTGCAGCTGGTTGTTACTGCATGTGTAATTTCTATTCAAAATGATGGTTTTAATAACATGTGATTCAATGAGAAATGCATTTCTCAACTGAAACATTTCTTAATTTATATATAAATCATATTTACTATATCATGTGCTCATGCATACATGTTGCTCATTGTTGATGTCTTAATAAACCAAGAGTATATTATCAATATGTGTTGTTGCTCGAAAATATGTTTTTGTAGCAGGAAGTGCTTTGGGCTCGATTAATCTGAGAACTCAACAAAATATTAATAAAATCCTTCTGTGCCTTTTAGTTCTGAAAACAGAAGTAGCCAGTTGGTATTACACATCTCCTAAACAAGTACAGCACAATGAAACTTAAGGTCCTAAAATCATAAATTTTATAAAATCTTTATATCCACACAAAAAAAAATGATGATTGTGGTGCTCAGATTGCAAAACCACCTGTTTGGCAAAAATAATGCAGATGGTTAGATTATGATAAGTGCAAGAAAAAAAGAATAACTCTGGAGATAATAATTGATATGATAATCATTGCTTGACAGAATCACAATTGACCTAGATATTTATTTATGTAGTGATGTATTTTTCAATGAGTGCCTTAAGATTCCAAAAACATATTGACTTAAAATAAATAATCGCGATGGCGGAAATGACTTATCATTTCATGTTCATGAACCGGTTTTAAAATACTTTGTAGACTTATCTGCTAGGCGGTGAGGACTTTTAGACCACCTGATAAACTTCAACTATATTTGCCCTAGTTCAGTAATCGACTAAAGATATGCTAACATAATACTGATGACTGATGAGTCTGTTGTGTCTTTTTTTCTCAATGCTACTTAAAAATTTAAGTCCATTTCAAAGTTTAGACTAATAATAAGCAAATTCGTTAAATTAATATCCCACGCCAAATAAATTTTGATTATTGATGGGTGCAGAACTAACAGAAAAGTTTATTTGAAGGGTTGTACCCTTATCCCACTTATTTAAAAGTTACAGCATAAAAAAAAAAAACAATTGGCAATAACTCTTATTTAAGACAGTGTAGGGTTATAGATTTTGTGCATGACACCTCTCCTTATGATATCTTAACATCCAGTTAATTTCATCTTAAAATTGTGTATAGTATCTGTGATATAGTCCTGAAAAGTAACGTCAGACTGTTCATGTCACTTATTCTCATTGACAATTATACACCCATGAAATTTCATGTTGTAATCTTGTATTAATAGTTTCTGGGATATAGCCCTGAAAAGTTACATCATACAAAAACAACAAAGGGCAATAACTCTTATTTAAGAAAGTGAAGGGTTATGGTTCTTATGCATGGTTCTATAAATGAGATATAGCCCTGAAAAGTTACATCATAAAAAAAAACAATAACAAGAAAGGGTAATAACCGTTATGTAAGAAAGTATACGGTTATGGTTCTTGTGCATTGATAATTATACACCCATGAAGTTTCATGTTAAAATCTTGTATAGTATCTGAGATATAGCACTAGTTACATCATACAAAAACAACAAAGTGCAATAACTCTTATTTCAGAAAGCGACGGGTTATGGTTCTTGTGCATGGCACCTCTCTTCAGCTATATTTATACACCCATAAAGTTTCATGTTGAAAACTTATATTGAGTTTCTGAGATAAAGCCCTGAAAAGTTTGTGAGTGACTGCACTGACAGACACACCGACGGTACGTTTAAGTATATTTAAGAGTACACGGGGTACTTTAAAGCATTACCCGAGCCAAACCGACAATTACCAATCAGGCTTATTGACAAATAAATAAATGATGATAGTGGTAATTATGATTGTGTGAAATATAATACAATAGTTTTCCTGAATTGAGTGTATATGTGAATTAGCTAAAATAATGATAAAAACACTGATTGGGATTATACATTTCTGGAATATATATATATAATCTGAAAATATTTTCTTAAATCAATGTTATATCTTTGTATTAAAACAATGAAACACTCATGACTGTAAATTAGGCATTACCATATTTCTTTACAACGTAATGCATGTACATCATCGATATATATAACATTTAAAACAAAAATCGTTTTAAAATTCAAATGTTTGCATGGTGTTAGAACTACTGTTTTGATATCTTTGTTGTGAACAACGTGTTTAGGTTCAACGTCCGAAAAAAAGATGTCCGAAAATAACTGCAAGCTGTTAAAACGCGAAATTAAGTTGAATTGAAACAACATTGCGTTAAATATTATTTTTCATCAATCTGACATTTTTCACGGCGACTGATCGGAGAAATCTCACGGGGTACTATGAAAATCGTCAGATTTCCGATTTATGTGACAGATCTCACGATCAAACAATATTCACGCTACACCGGTCTATTTCGTTTCCGTAGAGATAGCTTATGTCGTCCGTTTGAAAGCTTAAATTTGATTGGCTTACGGGTTCAATGGCTTATTCTAAAAATAAATGCTTCTCGAGCAGCATATTGCTGCTCGAGCAGGGATTTTGCTGCTCGAGCAGCATTTAAATGCTGCTCGACCAGTAAATTGCTGTTCGAGCAGCAATATGCTGCTCGAGCAGCATTAAATGCTGCTCGAGCAGCATTAAATGCTGCTCGAGCAGCATTTTTTTCTGCTCGAGCAGAAGTTAAAGTTTCGACCCCTTTGGTGCGCCATACACCTTTTCCTTGTATATATTGACACGTATGTTAGCCTTTTATCAATTACAATGTATTTTGTTCTAATAAATAACATAGTAAAAGATGTGTTTTTGTTTATTATTTTTAATACAAGCAAACATCAATGCGTTGTAAAAAGTTGAATATACAACAAAATTGGAAATCGTGATTTATGTTTACCTAAAGAAGAAAACCAGAGCCAGTATTTATATAGCTTAATATCCAAATATAAGCACAAGGAACACATTAAGATCAAATGTTCTATGTGAAATCCAATCTCATTTCCACGTATTAAGCAGCGCAAAACCTATAAACCATTGATACATTTTAAGATAATTGCATTGAAGGGCACGAATACGCATTTGGGTGACCGTAATATTGCTTTTATTTTTTGTTTGTTCTAAATTCTCCGAGTATGACATACTAATGGGGTAATTGTGATAAAATGCTGCGTATCGGCAAACAATGAATATACCCACAAATGGTCTATGTGTGCATTGCACTAAAGGTTACATTATACTGATTCAAATACATGTAATTACCAATAATGTAAATGCGTAAAAATGTAGACAAATATAAATTCAACATGGTAATTATATTAAATATTGGATATATGCAACATAGAGCGCACATGTAAATAAAAGCCCAAAAGTTTCTGAACACACAAGCCTTATATTTTGTTGTCAAGGGAATAGTTTGAGAACTTTCTCAGGGAGGTGATCGTCCCGAATACCTCGTGATCGCTTATTCGCTGTGCCAATCAGATTGAACTGTCTCAATAAAGACACGTGCAGCGATTTGATAATTTTTGTAAAGTAACAGTTATTGATCTGAACAAGTCGCACAAAAGCGTAACATCGCCGAAAAAATGTGTTATATGTATCTGTTACACACTTTTTTCATTCATACTCAAGCGATGTTCGTGATCTACAACTCATTAACCCATTTATGCCTAGCGTCTAGAAAAAGGGCCTTGGCAAACAGCGTTGACCCAGATGAGACGCCGCATGATGCGGCGTCTCATCAGATTCTTCGCTGTTTGCTTGTAGGAATTTCTGCAAGAAATATTCTAAATATAGAAATAAATATACTAGACATACCTAATTTTGGAAATAAATTGAGATTTATAACGATGGGAGAGTCCACTAGGCATAAATGGGTTAAAAGAAAACGTTGCAAATAACGATAACTCGGATGAGTCACGTGATGTTATATATGAGGAAGTTGTTTTTGTGTACAGCGGGGTAAAAGGCGGAAAGCAAACCGGTGTTCATCACAAGATATATTTTAAATTACTCGCAAACCATGAAATTTGATAACGTACCGATAATAACTGCGTAGTATAATCTGAACACAGTCGATGGGTATGTATAATCTCTTTTCTGTCGATTTTAAACTTTTTCAAATATTATAAACTGTCAACACTTAAATCTGCAACATACATGGTAATAAAGATCGATGATCGTTATTATAATGGATGTAACTTCTTGATTCGTGAGTAATTGTTATTTATTATAATACTGAAATATATGTATTTGTTGTTGTAATTTAAACAGTTGTGTTTGCAATATGCATGGTAATTAAAAGTGGCGTGTTATTATATAATTTAGCTTTGTTCCTTAACTGCTGCTTTATTGTGGGTTTTTTTTTTCAACGAAATACAACTATAATTGAATAAATATATAATTCAATGTAAATTACGTTACATGCAATTTAAGTATTCGAATTCATTCAGTCCACGGTTAACTAGACATGTTCTGAATTAAACTGAGCGCTCGTTAAAGCAACTTGGTTTACCTATTTTCGAAAATTTTCACAAATGTAACTTTACCAATTTGATAATATTGAAAAAGAATTCAAGACTCATCCGTATTGTATATATCTAAGAATACAATTAAGCAGCAGTTAAGGAATAAAACATAATTACAGAAAATAAAACAAGTCGGTCTTAGAAAGTATTTTCTTGCTGCCCAAAACTAAGAAAACACAACTTTAAATGGATCGCTTCACAGATAGGTAAAATGACCGTTTTCAAATAGTGTCATTGAATCTGAAATAAATATATACATGTCATTCATACAAGTAAAAAACGCTTATCTGAAGATAAATGAAATAATTATAGTTAATTATGGGTTATCATTCATTTAGCATTTGAAAGCATTTTCATCGAATAATTTCAGAACAACATGCATCTCGAACAAAGTGTGAATTGACAAAATGGTAGCGCGTTAGTTTTTGCTCCAAAAGAATAATTTCGAAGGCAAAACATGTCTTTAACCAGTTTTGCAATTGTAATTATCATATATCACTCCTAATATGGTATATTCGCTAGTAAATGCATAAAATGACATGTTTTAAAATAAAAGCAATGTGAACGATTCTCTTTAAATGTCATGCTGAATTGTAAACAAAGCAATATCTACATGCTCGATCATAATCATTATAAGGAAGTGTAAATACAGGTGATACTGCACACCACATTGTAATTAATAAAGGCAATGTAAAATCTTAAAATCACCATTCTTGTAATCACTATGTACATTAAAATGGAAAAATACAAATGTAATATGTAAGGAAGATATTTTGTCGTGAACGCATCTTATTGTGTTACCGCTTAGCTTAAAGCGAGATTATACGATTTTGTCAAATATTTATGATTTTGTATAAAATGTGTAAAAAAAACCTTATTGTACATATATTTCACTATAAATTGAAATAAAAGTTAAGAACAACATGTGTCGAAAAATGCGAAATAAGCCAGATATTTAATTCTGAAATCGAAAATGTCTGTACAGTCGAATTCGCCAGCATCAACATGTAGTTTAAAGCGAGTATATACGATTTTGTCAAATATAAATGAATTTATATAAGATGTGTACAAAACTTATTATATATTTAATATAAAATAAAATAAAAGTTCAGAAGAACATGTGTTGAAAAATGCGTAATAAGCCAGATATTTAATTTTGAAATCGAAAACGGCTGTACAGTCGAATTCGCCAGCATGTATATCATTCATGTACGATGTGAATCTAAACTTTAGTTTAACAGTTCATTTTAAATTTCTGCAACGATATTTATTCATACGACACACGAACACTAACTCTGGTCCTAATTAAAGACGAATGCTTCGGTTATTGTAGGAAAATATGTCCGTCACGATCGACTCGGTGCGCTAATTTGTCTTTGCTGCATTTTATGAAATTGGCATTTAATGTATAATTTTTCTTGCCTATTTTGTGTTATTGTAACATATTTTATCAATTTATTATAATTAAAAACAAATAAAAAATCGTACATACTCGCTTTAAAGTGATATTATGGGCATTTAATGTTGAATTGAGCTGAACATAATTAATAGGTCAAAAGAGTTAGTTAAAATGTGGTTACTGACCAATTATCTGCAACTCATCTTGCTACCAGTTGTTTATAAAAATATATTTTATATCTGATATTTTACGTGACTCACCCAGTCCTCTAAGCCGAAATGATCCGTAAAACAAAACTGTGTCTTTGTGTCGTATGAACGAATCTGCACTAAAACTAAATTTATGTTCACATCGTACTTGCATGATCAGTTGTCAAACGAAAGTATGGTTGATAGTCAAATGCATTATTTTTCTCTTTCCGGAATATTGTTTTAGTATGTTAATGCTGCATTAACGAATATAAGTGTATATGAAGTGAAAACACCAAAAATAAACAACGGTTGCGATAGACGCCTATAAACTGTTAGGTGCCCAAAATATCACTTTAAGTGCACTATAGTATGTTGATGCTGCATTAACAATTATAAGTGTATATAAAGTGAGAACACCAAAAATAAACAACGGGTGCGATAGACACCTATAAACTGTTAGATGACCAGAATATCAATGTAACGGTTCATTCTAAATTCCTGCAACGATATATATTCATACGACACACGAACATTAACTCTGATCCTAAGAAAAAGACGAATGCTTCGGTTATTGTAGAAAAATATGTACAAAATATCTTCGTCACAATCGGCTCGGGGCGCTAATTTGTCTTTGCTGCATTAAATGAAATTCGTCATCAATTTTAATTTTTCTTGCCTATTTTGTGTTATTGTAACATATTTGTATCAATATATTACAATTAACACGTATAATCTCGCTTTAAAGTGATATTATGGGCATTTTGCACTGTTGAATTGAGCTGAAAATAATTAACAGGTCAAAAGAGATAGTAAAATGTAGTTACTGACCAATTATCTGCAACTAATCTTGCTACCAGTTGTTTATAAAAATATATTTTATCTTCGATATTCTTATGTGACTCACCCAGTCCTCTAAGCCAAAATGATCCGTAAAACAAAATTGTGTCTTTGTGTCGTATGAACGAATCTGCACTAAAACTAAATTTAGGTTCACATTGTACATGCATGATCAGTTGTCAAACGAAAGTACGGTTGATATTCAAATGCATTATTTTTCTCTTTCCGGGATATTGTTTTAGTATGTTAATGCTGCATTAACGAATATAAGTGTATATGAAGTGAAAACACCAAAAATAAACAACGGTTGCGATAGACGCCTATAAACTGTTAGGTGCCCAAAATATCACTTTAAGTGCACTATAAAACGCGTATGATATCAAAATACTGGTAGTTTATGTAACTAAACAGTAAAACATTATTTTCGTCACTTGATACACAACATTATACGATTCATGAAACCAGAGAACATTAAAGTAATTATTTACAGTGAAACTTAATAGTAAATAGTTTGATACATGTAGATTGACTTCATTTGTCAATGTGGCATAATGGATAAGGTGTCCGCCTAGCGATCGGGAGGTCATGGGTTTTCCACGAAACGGACTCAATAGCGTTTCTATATGCCTGAGGCTTTCGATGCAATCGAGCTAAAATAAATAGGTTCAAACTAAAAACATTTGTCAGATTATGTAAGAATTATATCGCATTTTAATTGTATATAGCCGATCAAGAACTCTTTGTCGTGCTACATGTTATGCGCTTCCTTTTAAACATAGCGTTCTATTGTCATTCACAAATACTTATTTCTAACGTTAGACAAATCATCACCATCATCACCATCATCGCCCTCACCCTTATCATCATCACATCATCATCACCACCATCATCATCGTCATTTATCATATCCCGTTATAATATACAACAAACAACACCCAAAATCGACATATAGAGGTTCAAAAACGTTGTTGATATATAAGACGAATTTCTATATAAGTTTGTTACAAGCAGGTGATGTTAATGACTTCCTCATACCTCTGTTTACTTGTTACCGCTTGAATTGTCTCTTTTAAGTCTGTATGATCGCTTCAGGATTTATTTTAAATCAAGAATTTTACATTGTCTGCATGTCGATTGTCGCGTCTATATATTTCACTAATATTAAAGAAATGAGTTTTACCGTGTATAATTGTAAATAATCATGTTGCATTTTTAATGTAATTTATTTATTTAACAAATCGCCTATTTGACAATGCAGGTCATATTACTAAAATAGAAAAATGAATCTGCTCAATAACTGGAGTAAGGTTCATGCTATTGTGCTACTATCATACATCATACTATGTTGTGGTTGTAGTTTTAAGGCATATCAGAACCGTGATTCCGTTTGGTTTTGTCGAGCTATGGTCACGGCCCCTGTTCCTAATATAGAAAGACAAATCAGTCTGTGTCCGCTTTATTATTTGACTTTTGAAAGAGGTATTGCATCCAAATTGTGGGTGTATGAAGTAAGCTTGTTTGCCTGTTTGGGGTTGCATTTGGTATCATTTGGTATAGGTCGCTTTACTTAAAATAGAAAAAAAACGTTCCCCCAAATATCTTTAATTTTGATATTGCCAAGATTTTTTTTGCATTCAGACCTGGCTATGGATTGCTTTTGTGACCGGTCTTATCACTTTTAGTAAAAGAGACTGCTATTTGCGCTCAATAAATTGAGTTTGAATCAAGATATTGCGCTGAAATGTTGTGTAAAGATATTGGACATGCAGATATAGCTTGTGATTGAACCATTAATTAAAGCACTCCAAATTAATTGGCAAAATGTTTACAGCCGAGTTTCGTAAAAGCGTTATGATTCTTTTGCTTTAAAGTGTAGAAAAAGATACGCACATCATGTGCATGGACTGTGATTAATTCAGTTTGACAATTAGAGTGAAAAAAGCATTACTTACATGCACTTTATCGCTATTATCTTATGTATAACAATACGACAATGAATACAATTTAATTCAGCACACATATAGTATATACCGAATCATTTGCCTAGTGGATAGGGCGCTCGGAAGTTCGAGCCCCAAACGGGTCACGTTCTAACATGGCCTTATTCACACTGCGGCTAAATCAATCGAGGGGCGCTTTCCTGCGGAGTTAAAATGTGCATCAATTAAGGTGTTTCACGTAAAAGAGGGCTTCAGTCCATTTGTATTATATAACTAATTTTTACAATCCATTTGAAACATGTTTTATGGACGTATTAATTTATATGTCATATACATTCCTTATGGCTCTGTAACGCTGTTTTATCAAAAGTTGCATAAGGTAATTACAGGTTATTTATGACTGCTGATAACAAATACACATGCTCGTGATATGTGTGCATGCAGTCATGAAACGTGTGTAAAGTGAATGTATAAAATCATTTTTGCATGTTAAGTGCAAGGGACCCATTTGCAAAAGTTATTTCCACTTTAAGAGCGTATGTCATTTATATGAAAAGACATGCTATGTGAGACCAAGCGAGAAATAACACATACGACTATGTTTTGTTACTGGATAATCATAATTAATAAAATAATAAGCAAGCTTTTGTTTATCTCGTTATTAAAGCGAGTTTATACGATTTTTGTAATATATTGATAAAAATATGTTACAATAACACAAAATAGGCAAGAAAAAATAAACATTGAAGACGATATTTATAAAACGCAGCAAAGACAATGTCATTTGTTTGTTGACTAATTTCCCCATGCATTGTTTTAATTTATTTGATTATTTATGTTATTTTGTAACTTCGTTTTCTTATATTGTACTTTTGATTATTCTAAAAACTGTAGTATTTTAAGTTAAAACAGTATATGCCATTATTATTAAATGCGAACAAATTGTCAACAAGTCCCTTTAAACGTGCACTGCAACAAGGAAGGCTGGTGAAGAAACCCGGAAAATAATTTTAAAAAATAAGAGAGAGGTCAAAAATTTCTATAACATATTGTCATAAAATATGAAGTGATGTCAAACAAGCGATGTTTTATACATCAATTAACAATAAGTTCATCATAGATAAATATATACATGTATACATTATATTGTATTCTAGTGTAACCAAGTGACATTAATGATTAAGACTATTAACCTGTGCGATAAAATGCAAACAGCCTTTCAAGCTAATACCCTTAAGCATTTAACAGAAGCGATTTTGTCACAGCTGTTTAAATATTCTTTAGTGGCCTAATGTTATATCTTTGTTCGAAACTTATGCAACAGTGTGACAAATGCGTTTAACCTCATAAATTCTTCGCAATGCAAGAAGTCGCAGGATACAAAACAGTTGATCATTCAACTTCCCGTTTCACACATACATAGCCTTTGCAATTTTCTGATAATATTCGTAAAATGTGTAAGGTTAATTTATAACTAAATTGAATCTTATTCTTGTTTGCAGTACGCAGTACAAAGGATCTATATGCGACTTGGTGCTGACGATAGCCGCAAACACTTAGATGCTATACTGGAAAAAAATGCTATAACTTTGGTAATATCCTGATCACAGTCTTAAATTTTTTTTATGGAAATCGACATTGCGTGGCCTTCTTTTTACTTTTGAGGCAAAAAAAGCAACTTTTTTAAGCCCTTAATGGATATACTCTTACGGTTTATTATTGTGCACAATACGAGCGTCGTCTTAGACTGAACAGTAAACTTCTATACGAGTCTATTAAATTATGTGAACTAAAGTGTTACTTATCACGAGAAATAGACATTGCAGTAAGTAGCTCCTGTCAATAATCATTATCCATTCGTTAGAAATTGTGTTCACTCTTTTCCATTGACTCTGTCTACTTTTCACGACAAATAATCACGTGACGTTATCCGCGTTTCGTTGCCCGTATATGCAATTAAATGTGTACGTATTTATTTATTAAGAAATCGCGACTGGCCCCATAAAATTCTATAATTAAAATTTCTTTCCCAATCAGCTTCAATGTAATTTTAATAAATGATAACGCGTTTAAAATTAAGTTTACACCTACTTTTTTAGCTCGATTGCATTGACAGCCTAATGTTTATTGAAGCGCTCTCAAGTCCGTTACCTGGGTAGAACCAGTTCGTGTTGTCTGTCGGGAGATTTTAGTCGCGTTCTGAGAAAACTGGACATAATGCTTATGCGTAAAGTGTCCACCCAGATTAGCCTGTGCAGTCCGCACAGGCTAATCAGGGACGACAATTTCCGCTTTATGACATTTTTCGTTTAAATTAAGTCTCTTCTTAGCAAAAATCCAATTTAGGCGGAAAGTGTCGTCCCTGATTAGCCTGTGCGAACTGCACAGTCTAATCTGGGACGACACTTTACGCACATGCTTTCTGCACAGTTTTCTCAGAACACGACTCATTTTAAGAACGCTCCCACGGTGGGGATCGAATCAGTGACCTCCCAGTCACTAGGCGGACACCTTATAAATTACGCCATGGCGACCATTGACATTAAATTCCACCAGTGACACTGTAAAAGAATAGTTATTAAAATAACGAAAGAGATTTAGTGTATGCATTCCTTTGCCTTATATGCAAATGTCAATTAATAAAAACTAACAACTTTTAATAACAGTTTTATAAAAACTTCGTTTTATAAAACAGTGAAAACAATAATTATAAAAATAATCGATTATATTCACTGTTTTCTTTAGACAGACGTCGTAATTATTCCAACAAAATATTGCAGTTTTACCCGTTTAAAATGTAAACAAATGGTAAAAAAGCATAAAATAAACAGATTATGTGTTGGTTTTGGGAGGTTTTGAATTTAATTCTAATCGTGATTGTAGTATTTTTTGCAATATTCTTGAATTATGATCGATAATAATCAAACACCTAAACATCCTATATGATTACTAGCTATCTAATGTACATCTTGTCATTGTAAAAAGCTAATTACATGGGCGTTAATATATTCAGACAAAAGGACAATCGAACGCTGTCGTAAGCATCTGATTATCAGATAAAAACTGAATTATATATTACCCATTTGTAAAGTATACGTTTTAGTTTAACAATCGTTTGCGTATACTTACACAATAGAGATTGCTACCGTATGGAAAAGAACGGATTTGTTGTTGTCGTTTGGGGTCTTATTTCAGCGGTATCTTATCTACTCATTTTCCTTTGTATAGGTTTTAATTGAAAACGTGGTATACTTAACCTATTTATGCCTAGTGGACTCTCCCATCCTTCTAAATTGGATCAATTTATTTCCAAAATTAGGGATGTCTAGTATATTTATTTCTATATTTAGAATATTTCTTTCAGAAATTCCTTTAAGAAAACAGCGTAGACCCAGATGAGACGCCGCATCATGCGGCGTCTCATCTTGGTCTTCTCTGTTTGCCAAGGCCTTTTTTTCAAGACGCTAGGCATTAATGGGTTAAAGAAAGAGGGGAAAATATGTTAAACGTTTAGCCCATAACCATATTATACCACGTTTACCAAATTACCATATTATGTCTATGAAACTTTGATAATCAATGAAAGGGAAATTTACAACTGTTTAAGTTAAAAACAATGCTTACACACTATACACATTTCACCATTTCAGAGTGAAACTTCCATCTTAGAAAACGCACAAAGCTTCGTAATAAAGGTAACGTATTCACGTCGTTGCGGAAATAATAACAGAATCGGCGTCATAAACACAGATGTTACCGAGAACTCGCCGGGATGTCACTTGAACGTTAATATCTAAGCGACGTCATATACAAACAAAGTTGTATTGTCAACGTCGCAAACACAGTTACGCCAAATAAACACAAAAGAAATGGCAAGCATCGAAGTCAGCGCAACGTCATCGGCATCCACTGCTAGTAAGTGACGTTATCATCGCGTAAATTGTGACGTAATAACAGCACATGCGATATGTATAGCTGCAAAATACCACACAAACATTCCCTTGCTTCAGTTATATGTGTAGCAGTTGTTGTTATTTTTTCATATTAAAAACCATTTTCATAAATTGCATAAAATTATCGTGAAAGAAACTAAACCGAAACAAAATTTATGATTTTTTTATATATTGTTTGCTTGTTGTAGCTTTACCTTTAATAAGATCACATATCATTTATCATCAAAACAATCTAGGAATATCTAACCTTTTGTTGTTTAAATAATATAATATTGAGTGAAATGTTCATGACCCAAACGAATATTTAAACTCACTTTCGCCTCAAAAATATATGAACATAATTTAGTATCAAAATCCAGACGACCTAAATATGAGGTGAAAATCCATTAACCAATTTTGCACAGACATTAATGCACTTGATCTTATTCTATGGCGAAATGAATTTCTTTTCTTATCATTAAACTTCAAGCAACCATGGGAACGGAAGGTAAAAAAGCGCCCAGAAAGAATAAACTAATTATAGAAGCGGACTCAAAGATCAAGCGAGAACTCAACCGGAAGGACCTCAAGTATAGTCACCGGCCGTCCGTCTGCGTCGTCATCATAAAATGGTTCTCAACTGTCCTCCTCTTCTTGCTTCTATTGGCTTTCGTAAATTTTAGCAAAGTAAGTGAATTCAGTTTTTGTCTGCTTTGTTATTTTAAGAATTAAAAAATCTATCCCCGTCATGTTCAGGACCCGGTAGAATTGCCGATGGCTCCGTCGGTTTGTAATAAGAACATTTTATGGCGGCGTTCAGAGAGTCGTGTCCTTATAGGCACTAACTTAAACGTGTCCAACGTATCCACGTTACATCGACTTGGCGTCCTCTATACGACCGAAACAGTAAACAGTTTGAAAAACGCCAATAATAGTAGTGAAAATCCCTGTGTATTTTTCTTAAAGAAATCAAATACTGCCAACCATCACGCCGTGAGTTCTGCTTAACTTTGTTCGTGTGTACGCGGCGAGACCAATTCGTAATTAGGGTCATGGTCTGATGTTATGTATGCATTATTATGTATTAGAGGCTAAGGATGGTACTAACAGTCCAATTGCAGTATCAGACATACCGTACCTACAGCTCAATTAAGGCCAGGAAAGGAAAGCTGGTAAGGAGCAACCTGTGAAGACAAGGATAACAAAAGAAATACGTTTGGTACCGAGCAATCCGCACAAGATATGACAGGTCAGCCCATCGATCATCGGGGACATCACTGCGTCTTCACTACGTTCTCAGCGCGAATTCAATGTGATGACCGCGACCTTGGACAAGTACAGTATTTCCTGAGTCATATTTAAACCGTGGCCAATTTGTTCACTTTAGACGCATGGGGACTCTGCTATGACACTACTGCGTTGCCACTATTTTTATGAGGTACTTATTAAGGCCCTATCGCGTTCATGATCGTAGTTTATAGTTAGTGGAACCCCATCTTCCGCATTACAGTGTAAAATACACGCAAACTATCTAGTGTGGACTTCATGACGTCGCCTTTGACCACCGCTCAAACGTCGAGATACCGCAGTTTAAACACAGTGACAGCGATAACTGCGGGATGTGAACACTGCGCACATGCGAAAAAAATATTAGAAAGCAAGACATCGGCGCGATGGTTGGCGGTATTTGAAATAATAACGGAGAAAAACACATTTAAGCAAACTTATGGTATAAAAAAATTTAAAAAGAATCAATCTGATATCATTTGTAAGTTCCGTTTGTAGTGCAAAAACGCTTATTTTTTCATCAATTGTGCTTCACAATGAGTTGTATTTGTGATATTTTGGGCGGATATGTATACTAGAAAAACATTTCAAATACTTCACCATGATTTTCAGATCGGAGCAATCTCGCTCTCTCACATGATGTCTCACGGAGTTTTAGAAACCGGGACTGCACAGCAACGCGCACATTGTATTTTGGTTTTGCTGCAGATCGCAACAATCGTTCCTCACGTGTTCAGCTTTCTACGCGGCATCCTCACCGGTGCGTTGCGGAAGGACATCCCCTGGCCCAGCCGACGATCCCTTATCGGGGTACATGCCGTCATTTACGAATGTATTTCATATTAAATTTGATTTAATAAGACCATAAAGTTCATCTTAATTAATCTGACGCTAACCTTTACGCCAACAGATGTTCCAGACCCGCTATGATGAATGCATTACTTTATACTGTAGTCTTTTTCAAAAGATACAGGCCTTCTACATAAACTTCCTGGTATATTGTCATATATCTCATAAAACACGTGCTCAAACAATGAAGGCCACGATTTAAGCGCGTGTTTACGTTAATTGAGTTAACACGAGAAGCGTCTATGTTTGAGAGCTAAACGCGCAGATTTTTCTCCACACAGGGCGTGGCACTGAGCGTAGTGGAGTCAGTTGGAACCACGCTGTTCGTGTTCTGCGTACCGGGACTCACAGGGCCGGGAACTACGGTGTTACTTATGAGTGGGGTCTTCGTACTTCCCGTCCTTGACAACGCTTTACATAGCTGGATGGAGCATAGGGGGAGCACGGCCAAGTTTTTCTTTACGGTGGCTCTCGCATTTGAATTGGCTGGTTTGGGTTTAGCAGGTAACGGATATTTGCTTTTTCAAAGTCGTGATCATTTGTAAAGGCATAACTATCATTATCATCATGATCAGCATCAGCAGCACAATCGGAATAAACACATCAACATCGTCCACCGAATCATCATCATTAGCACCAGAAGTAGAAGCAACAGAAGTAAAATCGACCTAATTATCATCTTCATAATCGTCTTCGATTATTTCAACTAAGGTAGAATTGTCATTTATGTCATCAACAACATCTCTGCCAACATGGCCCGTCACCCAAATAACTTGGTTACCTTTCAGGATACACGTTCGCGAACCATAACAAGGTCCCTGATCAGGACGTGGGCACTGTGGGGGATTCCACCAGCTTTGGTGTAATGGTTATTGCTGTGCTATGCCTCTCCGTTGCCTGGATACCGGCCATCCAGTGCCGTTTGTTGAACACCGGAAGTGACGCCGACGTGACGTTAGCACAACCGATTGACGAGAGTCTTGTGTTCGCCAGCGAAATCATGGGGCACAGCGAGCCATCAAGTAACGGATACCAATCCATATGCAACGTAAGACGTACTTCATTTTAGTAAGACTGAAATTGTTTGTAAATGACCTTAAATTAAAAAAAAAACATTTTACGTATTATATTTATTTTTATTGTCTGTATATGCACTATAACTTTAATTATGGACATCGTATTTTTTTATCTTTTGTCTACTTTTATTCTTTTGTATTGTTTTTTTTTAAATTATTGGTGGATGTGTTTTTTTATTGCAAAAATACGTGTTTGCTTCTAAAAGACGGCTACCTTCAATATTTACAACTTATTATCGGCGATTCCAATTATTTATTAGTAATTATAATGCGTTAAATAATTATTATTTAAGGGACCTTTTCACAGATTTTGGCATGTATTGAATTGATACATGTAAACATTGGATCCAAAAATCTCAATTAAATAAACAATAATAAAATAAAAGAAATAAAAGTAACCCTTAAAGTGATATTATGGGTATTTTTCACTGTTTAATTGAGCTGAAAAGAATAAACAGGTCAAAAGAGTTAGTTAAAATGTGGTTACTGACCAATTATCTGCAACTCAACTTGCTACCAGTTGTTTATAAAAATATATATTTATATTCGATATTCTTACGTGACTCACCCAGTCCTCTAAGCCGAAATGATCCGTGAAACAAAATTGTGCCTTTGTATCGTATAATCGAATCTGCACTAAAACTAAATTTAGGTTCACGTCGTACATGCATGATCAGTTGTCAAACGAAAGTACGGTTGATATTCAAATGCATTATTTTTCTCTTTCCGGGATATTGTTTTAGTATGTTGATGCTGCATTAGCAAATACAAGTGTATATGAAGTGAACACACCAAAAATAAACAACGGTTGCGATGGACACATATAAACTGTTAGATGCCCATAATATCACTTTAACTAGGCTCGAACCACTGACCCCTAGAGTAAAAATCTCTCGCTTAAAGCACTCGGCAATCCGTACTCATACAAGAAGTGATGTATTTTATACTTTATATAAGCAATCCTCGTAGCATCACAAAACATAACAACACCAGAACTCTTCAAAGTATTAAATCGTTTCGCGTTGCTACGCTTTATAATTTTCAGGTTTTAAATCGCCAAAAGATGCATATAATGGATATTTTAAAGCATAGTAAATATTCAGTATTACTGTTTCCTCACAAATATCATAGCTACAACGAAATTTTGCGAATCTGAATCAAATTTTATTAATTTTGTCAATTTACCAAACCGTGAAAAGGCCCCTTTAAGGTAAAAAATAAACATTTATGAGCGAGGCACGTGATTATGTACAATGTGTTTAGACGTGTGTTGTTCTTGTTCAGATTATTTAAGAATTCAAATTACAAAATACCATAACTCTAAATGAAAGCACTATTATGTAATCTTCTTTATCATACTAATATAACTTTGAAATATTGGAACTTAAAATTGCTCTTATCACATCTTCTGAAACATAGGCTTATACTATGGTTTTTATACTCATTTTAACATGGATCTTCTCATCCTTGAGCGATCTAATGCGAACACGCATCTTGAGGAAACGGGATAACTACGGCTAATACTGTAAAACATATTTATGAATTACTCAATTAAATAAAAAAGATAATTGCCAATACCTATTAATAAAAGTGTTGCCTAACATATAATACTAACAATGTAAATGCGATTTCTGTTTCGTATACTTTTGCTGATAATGCCAATGTAAACACTTTTATATTGCTATTCTTGTTACACTAAAAACCAATTACATCCTGACCAGTACTCTCACTGTGACGTCTTTAGCAAATTTTACTGTACAATAACTCTGTGGGTTATACTTAAAGTTGTAAACAATTACTTTTTATTTGTGAGGGAAGCAATTGTGCAAATCTGTATGGCTTAGCTACGGTAGGAACCGTAACCCATGACTGCCTGTATGGATAACTGCAGTAAAATTTAGCAGACGACAAATGCTTACAGCGTTTGCTCTAACCACCCCATCTACCTGTTCTCACTGGTACATTACATAGAGTTTATTTAACAGCTTGAAAGACAGCGTTGGCCAGTCTAGTGTTTATCATTTGAATCTGTACATATTGGCTGCTTTCATGGAAAACGGGGCTTAATGCATGTCAAATAAGATTAGCCTGTGCACACTGATTAGCTGCAGCAATGATTTGAAAAAACACACATCTTGACCTGTGCTTTAAGACACGCTCTTTATAAATTTGAATGGGTTGTGGTCATTTCAAACTTGCGATATAAAAAGCTATAACATAATTTTGAAAACTGAGTTGCGTCTAAGATTATACAACAGCGAACAAATTCAGTGCCTTCAGCGCTTTGATTAATATCACTTCAACTCGGTCGTCGCAGCCCGCGGTTCTGACATTTTCTGAAATTCAGCAATGTATTGAAGCCTCCATAACGCTCAAAATCAACGAAAATTTCGTGAATTATTTATTAAAATAAAGTTAACACCTAAACAATCAGTGTTCCTTATAGTAATAGCCACAATTTCGACGCTAGATGTGGTATGATTACATAGATTTTTGTGGATACAAAATGCTCGTTTTTATTTATTTGTGACACAATTAATTCCATGTTAATTTCCCGCGAATATATCTTTTCATGCGACACACGAACACTAAAATGGTACCATGTTAGTGTTCATCTGTCGTATGCAAAGATATCGTTGCGGGAAATTAAATTGGAATAAAATAAGTAAAACAATAATGAAAACGAGCAATTTCGTATCTACAAACATCTATTTAACCAGACCACATCTGGCGTTGAAATTTCGGCAAGTGCCATAAGGAACAATGATTTTTAATTGTTTACCTTTATTTTACGAAATATTGTACGAAATGTTCGTTGATTTTGAGAAGTAATGTTACTTTAAACTATATTCGATATGCTTTTGCTTATACTAACACTTCTTACACACACCCCGTATCTTCGCATCGTAGAGCAATCATATGCGACCAAGCGTCCGATTGAACAATGTTATCGCCGCCCAGCCCGCCCCTAAACCAAACCGGAAGTTGGCCCCGTCTACGTGGAAACTGACTATTGTCATGTCCGCCGTGAAGGCTGTGTGCATATTTGGCTTTTCCATCCTGTTTTACGCGGAGGTGTTGCCCAATGCCTCTGCTGATGACTGGGTGAAGGGATGGGGGCAAATGAGCCAGCTGACCAAGACTGATTGGGTGATGTTCGTCGGCAATATCGGCGGGACTTTCTTTGGTAAGTTGCTAAAAAAAATATTGACTGATTTCAATTATAATCTCCATGACTTGAATGATATTAAGTTGCATGAAATTACTCGATAGTACAGACGTCCAGGAGTTTTTATCCTGATCTCCATAACTTTAGAAAACCCAGTCCAATCAGTAGAAACAAGCAAAGCTTAACCTGTTTTGTAAACAAAATTCATCTACTACAGTTGTTTCATTAAAAAATATAGTTAAGAGTTATGTGATTTTGACAGGTTTTCAAATGGGACAACAGGGTTAAATACTTCTTTTTTTATGTTTTTCTATTAATAGTTTGTTCCATGGTAAATCCATAAACAGACCGATGGAATGAATATCCGCATAAAGTCATTCACGATTATCGAAATATATTTAACAAGGCTTTTGTTTGCCAAAAAAACATGACTATAATATATGGATGTTTATCTTGCGTTTGACGCTTTTGCAGGATATTTCACGGCTTACATCGCTTGCACCACGCGCATGCAGCGGTTCGGATTCTCAGTTCCTTTGACGTTGTTCAGCATGCCGCTATCATACGTCACTTTCTACGCAATGTGCCCGCGTGGTGTCTTGTGTGAAGGTAAGTACACACCTGTTGGCAATCAGACAAATTTCGTATTTGGGCCGTGCTTTGTGAAAAAGGCGTTTAATGCATGGGCGTAAAGTGTCGTCCCAGATTAGCCTTGCAGTCCGCACAAGCTAATCAGGGACGAAACTTTCCGCCTAAGTAACGGAATTTTTGCTAAGAAGAGACTCTTAGTAAACGAAAAATACCATAACAGCGGAAAGTGTCGTCCCTGCGGACTGCACAGGCTAATCTTGGACGACCCTTTACGCAAATGTATTAAACCCCCTTTTCACAGAGCACGTTCCTTTTTTTTAATCTCAGGCATATAATTTGTGTATTGTAATGAATAATAAATAAGTATCTGCATTGTCCGTTGAGCAAAACGTTTTGATAACAAACATTCATATTTTACTTTAGCGTTTATAAACGTGAGAACACTGAGCTTAATTTATATTAAATACACATCATATTAGGCCCTCTATATACTTATCATGTAATATGATAGTGAAACAGCTTACATTATATGTGAGTATGTTACAGCCAATTGCACGATGTATGGCGACGCATTCTCGGTGAGCGCTCTGGTTTTGCTCGTTGTCGCTCAGACCCTTTCCAACGGTTATCTGCTCTTCGGATCTCAGTTTCTAGCCATGCTGAAAGAAGATCAGGTACAGCTTAATTTAGGTCAGAAAATAGTTCTGATAAAAATCCTTCAGCAGTTACGTCCATCTAAAAGCCAGCGCCGGAAACTAGACGCATCGGTATTTGTCGAGAACAATTTAAAGTGCTGTTGGATGTTAAATCGTTATCATTGAAAATAAAACACAAAACCTCATACGCTTTGTAAAATAAAAAAAATATGCATGTTTTATTGTGCACTTTACTGTAAAACTGTACAGCACGCGATGCCCCAATGCATTATTGGTTGGTAATAATGCAGTCGAAATTAAATATAAATGCCATTTACTTAAGTGTCAAAAGTTGTTATTCTGAAATTTTCGGTTTTCGCTTATTTACACCAAGTCAAAATTTTAAGGACTAACATTTTTGGGATAAGTTATTGTGTGTCAATTAAATAGGATCTAACACTGTATCAGTAAAAGTTTAACAAGGTATGAAAAGATTCCCAAATCAGTAAAGTGTTCGTATTTTTTTTTAAATGATAGCGTATCAACAATAAGAACCTAATTGAAACCACTATTGACACTAAAAATGCGTCAGTGATTTTTGTACCTACGGGCTAGATTTTGTTTCTTTTAAATTGTGTACATACATGTAACACGCATTCAAACAAGTTTCCTACTGGCGGTAATGTATAGTGCTTACATATGGGCCCGTTTTCATTTAGTTGTTTTGGACGTCTATGTACACCAGCGGCCTGCTGGAGCAGTGGCTTATGTTGTCCAAGAAGACCGAGTACCACGACGAACAGCATGAGGATCCAGTGCTAAAGGCGAGCCGGACGAAGGTCATCATATGTACCACAATGTACAGAGAGGTGCGTGCATAAGTTATAGTGTATGTAAGTGATATAGACATGACAGTTTTATTACAATGTAAAACCATGCGTAAGGCGGGTTGCCACGCAAAGGTCAACGTGATATACATGTATTCAATAATGTTTTACTACAATTAACATGGAAAAACAGCGAGTCGCGCAAACGACAGCGTATTGGACACTTGTACTCCTAGGTATGTGGTTAAAGCATCACATCATGTACAGTACAATTCTTAGTAAAGCATGTGGTACAAAGATGAAAAGCATCGTGGTAAGATATACGATGCAGAACGGCAGCTGGGCTATGGTCATCGTACATGAAACCATGTACAGAGAGGTAGGTGGAGTATGAATATACCAACACGTGAAGAATGGAACGTGGAAAATGAATGTAGAATAATTAACAGTGAGGTTAAGGAAAAAGCATTTAAAACACTTTACTACGTGTTCTGTGGTCAGAGATGTAACTCTTAACGTAGATGTTCTTGCAATAGGAATATAACACTGTGTACACGACCCTGCGTTGGGTACGCCTTTTTTCTACAATGCACATCACGAGGATCTCAGGCAGATGGCGGGCTAACCGAGGTCTTGGTTCGTACCCCAAAGTATAGGTATTAGTATGTACATAGATATGTAATTTTTAAGAACTTATTATTCGTCAATATTTTAAGTATACGTTTTCCTTCGAATTATGATTTGCGTGCGTAGGCGGACTACGAAATGCGACAACTCCTGCAGTCAATCAACGGCATCCATCGCGCACAGACGGACGGTGTATGGAAATTCGAGTCGCACATATTCTTCGATGGCGCCGTGAAAGACGTTAACCCAACGGAATTCGTTCTACAGCTTATATCTCTGGCAGAAGAAGAACTAGGTAAGATGGCACGTATTATCATGGGTCTTGTTCCATAAAAAGTCAAAGTGTAAAGTTTAAAAGTGATCACGTAATGAATTTGAGTACGATATCCGAAATCAAAATTTCCTGTTAGTGTAAAACTCCGAAGAAGATTTATTTGGACCTTGCACTTTTCTCTTTGCTGATAAGACGTTTTAAAATTACAAATATTGTGTTTTATATGCTATTGTATTCTATAAAATCCGTTCAGTACTGATTGAGTTAAACTGTCCATAGTCTGTAAATACATGATATAAAGTTATGGTTCTTGTATTGCACATTTTCTCTTAAACCCCTTCATCAAAATATGAAGTATTACCTCCTTTACACACTATCTTTTCAATACTATGTTTTCCTATCGAGTTACGCTTTGCACAAAAAACGGGAAAGGCGAAAGGACGGACGGACGGTGCTATTGCTTTATGCAACAGAACTCCCCTGCGAAGCACAAAAGCAAAAGTTGAATGTTTTGTGATGTTTTTAAAACGTTTGAGTTATCCTATCAGTCATAACATCGACATTACTTGCCACAGGTGTGAAAGCACAGTTTTGCACGCGCACGAGCACACTGTACGGATTGTCCATTTCATGGAATCTTAACACCAAGCTCACCAACAACCTGGACCGAGATATGGTCTTCAAAATACACCTCAAGGATAACATCAAGGTAAGGTTAACACGTAGTAATGTGGTCGTGTTAACGTCCTTCGTTATGCTGTTGCTGATGATCATCGTTTTACAGCTTCACGGCTATTTTACTATCTCTTTTTTTCAAAATAAGGCAAAAACTTTTCGCAGAGATTAAGTATGTTTTAAAAACCAACAATTGAATACCTAAAAACAATTGCAACGCTTTTAAAACGTGATTAAACACTTCACAGGTGAAGAATAAGAGGCGATGGTTGCAGAGATTAAGTATGTTTAAAAACAACAATTGAATACCTAAAAACGATTGCAACGCACTTAAAATGTGGATAACATTTCACAGGTGAAGAATAAGAAGCGATGGAGCCAAGTGATGTACATGTCATACGTGCTGGACTTCATTCTGAAACAGGAGGAATGTAAGTGACCAATCACGCTTTGACTTATACACCTATCAATGTTTACCAAACCAAAGAACGGCAGTATTTGGGGCTTATAAATGGAGCCATACTTGAAAAAAACGAGAAATTGACATATTGACTAGCCGGATCACTTATTGGCGAACATAGATTGAGTTTGGAGTAAATTACCGTTTGAAAATATTAAATAAATACACCTGCGCATGCGGAAGATCTAAACTCCTAGCTCTTCCAGGGCAGTTTCAGCAAAATATCACCTTTAAGAGACAATCGCAGTTTTCATTGTATATATTATTTGTTTTGATACTATACAAGACGTTACTTTTGTAACCCCATAAAGATTGCTTTAGGCCTGTATTTTTCGTGCTTAGAATACACGTAGCGCCCCTGTGTAATGTGACATTTAAATATCGTACTATCTGGTTCGAATGCCGCCAGGTTCTGAGGAAGAATGTTTCATTCTCACCACCGACGCAGATGTCCGCTTCAATGTAAACTCTATGGAAGCGCTGCTTGACCTGATGACACGTGACCCGAGTGTGGGGGCGGTGTGCGCGCGCACCCGTCCGCTATGAAGCGGCCCCCTCGTCTGGTATCAGGTGTTCGAGTACGCCATTGGTCACTTGATCCAAAAGGTGAAGAACACGTTATATATATGCAATAGTTTATGTGACATATCATACCTTGAAAGCAAGAACATTATATTAGAAGTAATACATCTATACTGATACCGCCTTGAAGTTCGTGCTTTCAATGTGGAAAACTGACTGAATATGGTTGTTGTTTTATTTCTGCAAAGATGTTAAATCTCTTGATAAATAAGCATTCCCCGCATGCGTAGACACTGGGAATAACATAATCAGGCGCATTAGCCTGCCATTTTAGGACCTGGTCTCCAATATCGGTATGCATAGTGTACGAGTCTCATATCGTAAAATGCGCATGGGTATATCCGAATGTAATAACTTTAATGCGCATGTTCAGATTTGACGTTTAATCAGAACGTTTGTTTCTAGGCAGCCGAACAGGTGATCGGTTCGGTTCTATGTTCACCCGGATGTTTCAGCGTCTACCGTTGCAGCGCTATCCGTGACATCCTACCCGAGTACGCCACGAACGTGGAACGCGCGTTTGACTTCCTGATCAAAGACATGGGGGAGGATATGTGGTTCTGCACACTCATGGTACAATTACGTTGACTTGATACTTATTATCAGTTATTATTTAACACATTCATTATAAACGAAAATATGAGACATCAATAGTTTTAGTTAAGTAGACAAATGGACCCCACGAGTGTGGATTTTGGACTGTCACACTATGATCACACGTTTATAGCACTAAATTGAGATAATTAACAATGTTTCGCAATCATGTTTTGGGCATTATCCGGTTCATCAAAACTGAATATTTGTTGATAAAAATTGAATCAACCTATGGAATGTATGATACGGGAGCAAAATCTTCATACTATTTCACGCGGGAGGCGGAAAACTACAACGGGCGAGGCATGGTAAGGGGTGATAACCCCAAAAAGGGTTAGGGTAAGAGTTACAGTTATGGGTCGGGTTAGGGTTGGGCTTAGGCTAACCCAAACCCTAACCCGACCCCTAACACTAACCCTTACCCTACCTCTAACCCCCCCCCCCCCTCTTGCGCAATACCATACCATGCCTCGCCCGTTGTCGTTTTCCGCCTCCCATTTCACGCACATTGACTTTCCCGTATATTTCTTAACAAATGATTTACCTTTGATGACATGTGAGTTTAAAAGCATGTTTATTCAGGAAATACATATTTTTTAAAGTGATATTATGGGCATCTAACAGTATAAAGGTGTATATCGCAACTGTTGTTTATTTTTGGTGTTTTCACTTTATATACACTTATATTTGTTAATGCAGCATCAACATACTAAAACAATATCCCGGAAAGAGAAAAATAATGCATTTGAATATCAACCGTACTTTCATTTGACAACTGATCATGCATGTACGATGTGAACCTAAATTAAGTTTTAGTGCAGATTCGTTTATACGACACAAAGACACAATGTTGTTTTACGGATCATTTGGGCTTAGAGGACTTGGTGAGTCACGTAAGAAATCGAATATAAAATATATTTTTATAAACAACTGGTAGCAAGATGAGTTGCAGACAATTGGTCAGTAACCACATTTTAACTAACTCTTTTGACCTGTTAATTTTTTTCAGCTCGTGAAAAATGCCCATTATATCACATAATATATTATCATAAAATGGAAAGTATCAAATGATCGCTTTTATTCGCAGTTGCAGAGTGGATGGAGAATCGAGTACTGCGCAGCCGCAGAAAATAGTACGCATTGCCCGGAAGACTTCGATACATTTTTCAAACAGCGTCGCCGTTGGATCGCCTCCACGTTGGCCAACCTCATGTTGCTGGTGAAAGAGTGGAGCACAAGTAAGTTCGTAAAACGCTATCGTAACTAAGAGAGTATTTCTGTTTAAACCTTATAAAATCTTGCGCACGTAAACTGTCCCTTATTTAACATCAGACAACATTAGAACAGCCGAGCGTTCCAAAACGAAAGAGTTGCAGTCAAGAAAGAAGTTCAATGAATATCCAACGAAATTAAAACACCATAAACCATTGTAATAAACACACAACTACATATATTTAAGTATAATAACATTAAATATCAACACAAAGTAAGTTTTTGCTTTCAGTATCAACAAAAAATAAGTTGTTGCTTATCACAAGCGATCAATATTTGAGTCCAACTAAGTAGTCAGTGGTAAAAAGACGTTACACAAAAGTAACAATACTACGGACACATAAAGTAGTTACCGGTAAAATTCACTGACAACGAATTTGCATGTTGGTCGCTAGAACGTCTGAACCACGGCGAAAATATGTATAACGTATTGTTAAATAGCGACGAAAAGTTACAGTGAAGTGTACCTTGTAAAAGTACAAGAGTTGGTAAAACGCCATAAAACTGGTCGGTAAGAAAAGTTGTTTGAGATTCGAAAAATACTACAATTCCTTTTTAGTCTCGAGACTGAATCCCCGAGTTTCCGTCGTGTTCCTGCTATATCTAGCTGTGCTCCTTTTCGCCACTCTGATTAGACCCAGCTCCATCATTCTCATGGTCACAGGTAACAGTACAATAAAGTAACCTTAAATCGTGCTGTGTACAATTTGTGTTGCAATTTTCGCGGTCGAAGAGCTGCAAAAAATGCAGATTCACGCGTGTTTATGTACACTAATTGATACATATATGTAGAGAATATAACATGACTGTGGTTTTCCGTTGGCGCTCGTGGAATACATTATAACACTATTAACGCATGCGATAAATAGGCAGTAACACCATAGTATTGCAATATTTTATTTATTATAATACCTATGTACGATAAAATAACTAGAAAATACAATTGAAATCAACGATTTTTTCGACTTCGGTACAATAACAACTCAGACAAACAAATACAAAAAGACGCGCATGAAAACTTCGTATGACGTATAGTGTCTTTTCGTGTGACAGTGGTGTTCCAAGGTCACCCGGGATGTACAGTGTTTTTCGATAACGCATTACAGCGTTTAGTACAGAAACGGAATTCATTCTGCGAAATGCATAATTAATATCCAGTATGTTGTATTTTACAGTGGAAATTATTGAAGTTAGAATACGTATTGTATATCAAGAACGTGTTTATGTTATGATGAAGTATCCATGATTCAAAAATGGCGTCATTGATATGCCGTGCGAACTAAATAGGGGATATTTTTGTTTTCGGGTTATATCTTTACATGAAAATGAATACACAAGAAATAAACCAAGTGTTGATGAAAGCACTATGCAACATAAAACTGTGTTTCTCTTCAAAAAAATATTATTAACAATGAAAGACACACAACAATATCATATGAATACAATAAAAACGTGTTTTGTCTCAGGCGGTTTGACGTATGCATGTAATGTAAACCCTACGACGACCGTGATACTACAGCTGATAGTGACGGTGCTATACGCCGTTATTTGTCTTACGACGTCATCGAAAACGCAGCTCAATGTTAGTAACGTATCTTAATATGGGCCGCGCTCTGTGAAAAGGGTGTTTAATGCACGTGCGAAAAGTGTCGTCACATATTAACCTATGCAGTCCGCACAGGCTTATCAGGGACGACACTTTCCACCTAAAATGGATTTTTGCTAAGAAGAGACTATATTTAAACGAAAAATACAATAAAAGCGGAAAGTGTCGTCCCTGATTAGCCTGTGCGGACTGCGACGCACATGCATTGAACCCACTTTTCACAGAGCACGGCCCATATATATGTTAATATATTAAAGTCGTCAAATACTCTTTTATCAGTTCTTCGGCGGTAGTAATTATACAGTTGATAGTGACAGTGATATACGCTCTCGTACGTTTAATGATTTTTCGAAAATGGAGATTAAGGTTAGGAACTTACATGAACATATAACTAAACAAATATTGAATGTATCCATTTATTGATGGCGTAAGCTCGGTCAGAGGGACGGCAATTAGTATACATGTTTATGGAAATATGGTACTATATTTTGTGAAAACGAGTATCAAAATGACCAATCACAATCCAGAAATATAGCATATGTTACAAAAATGCTGTAAAAACTTAATTAAACAACAAAATTAATATTAATTCTTCAACTTTTTATATTCGTTTTCTTTCGTTCCATAACTTAATATTAACTTCGCAAACAACCGTTGACTTTCAGGAAATTATTGTTGTAAGTCTTTTAAACGATACTATCCAATACTGATTCGTTTGCGATCATGATCACATAGTTAATCATTAACTATTTATTTTAATCGCAGACGGCGAAATTGTTAACATTCGTGTACGCCATCATCATGGCTGCGGTGATGGTGGGAACCGCTGTTCAGGTTGCCAAAGAAATCTCAAAGGCGAGCGATGCAGCGTGTAAGTAGGGTAGATAAAAAACATTGCGTTACGGTTAATTTAATACATCGCCCTATTTTAACAAAAGCGTTGATTGGCGTAGACGTACACGTAAATAAGAATATCTCTTTAAAACGCAGAATTTGGTCAATATACGTGAGCGAAAATAAATAAAAACTTACACAAAAAACAATCTTTCCACCGTGCGTTGTATGTGATATTAAATGGTCCTTAAATAGTACTAGTTATGTATATATCGAGTTTCTGTTGCAAACTCCGTGCACACATATTTCAGTGATCCACCCATCATTCCCAATATCTCTTACCACTCTGTACCTTGCCATCATGGTCGGCATATTCCTGCTGACTGGCATGATGCACCCGAGCGAGTTCTACTGTCTCCTGCACGGTGTTTGGTTCTTTCTCTGCATCCCCGCCGACTATCTGATCCTCATGATCTACAGCATCTGTAACATCACCGACCAATCTTGGGGTATGTAAAAATAATAAGTGTTATAGCCAAACTATTCGCAGTGGTTACCGTTACTATTGGGTGAACGGTACGTTATACAATTATACTATCGTTGATAAAATCACTGAATTAGTTATAACAATATGGAATTAAATCAATTTATAAGATATTATTCTGTATTATTCAACGCAAGTTAAGTATGTTATTATGCATGAGTTATCAGCAATGAGCCTTTTTTACACTGTATGCAAACGACTGGGTGGGGTAACGACGCAGCAATACTAAAAACAACCATCTAAAATTTGTGATCAGACGACAACGGTCACCTGTAGACAACGGCCACTTTGGTCATTTCCATTGACTGACCGCTGTTCTCAGTTTTGACTGTAGTTGTAATCAAATCAAATATCTGCCCGTTATGTTAAATATATATACCAATATATATAATTGATCTACAGTACTTACAACAGCACTCAAATTTCTTGAGGTATGGAAAAATGTATCAATTTAAGAATCAACGCCCGCGCATGTCTGTTTTATGCGTATATACTGCATATGATTGGACTCTCTTTGCTTACAAAAATGTTTTTTTTTATGCAGTATGTCTTTAATTTAAGCCGTTTTTACCCTTCACCAGTCGCCAGAATGTTCTGGGGTTATAGTCGAGCTTGTACTTCAGCGAAGCGTTGGTTTTATCTAATGTGATTTCTAATTTCGCCTAGCAAATATTGATTTTGCTTTGGAAAAATATCAAACACATTTTAAAAAGACGTCTGATGTTGCTTAAACAATATGTCAGCATTATCATTTGTCTTACGGAATCTTCGTTAAAATATAATATTTTCGTCTAGTCTCTGTTCACGCTTTTATCCCACCATTTTTGTTAGAGCGTTATTACTTCCTATTATTAGCAACAGTTTAAAATAATTACGAAGAAAGATAGCATATTTTGCATAAGCTTTTTAATGAAATTCTAGACGGAGGTTCGACTCTTCGAGTGAACGTATTATTGCGCCAATCTTCAAAGCGGGAATGATCCTTGTAATTATAGGGGAGCATTCGGGTCACTGCATATTGCGAAATTATTGAAAGGCCTTAAACAGAAATACGTTAGGCGGTAATTCTATTATAAACTCAAGTATTGTAAAATGCGAATAAGGTCGTCTGCACTTTATATATATTTAATACTATACAAAATGAATACAATACTTGGGAAAATTACTACAAATGCCAAGATAAGATATCAAGGAAACTTTTATAACAATAATAAAATTCCTAGAAGGCGTTCCTGGGCTTTCAACATTAGAGACCTGTTGTTCTAAGAGCGCTTAACTAGCATTTATAAATTTGATGAATACTAATATGTTTTTATAATTTTTAATAACTGCCTTTTGTATATTTAAATCAAAGACTGAACTTGGAAATTGGCGTTGTTACAATTGTAAAAAAACTCCTTCCTTCATTCATTTTGGGGTAAATGGCATGAGAGAAATAAATGTTTTCGTTGTTGGTCTAAATGTATCGTAGTACAGTGCGATATACGAAAAAAACTCTGGTTTCGTGTAGAAACAGTTTTGATACATTTTGAAAACGTATTTGTCGAGATGTTTCTGTTTAGGAACTCGAGAGGTTAAAGAGCACTCAGTGCGCGTGGCACACCGGAACTGGCAGGACCGACTGACAGCAATGTTCAAGGAGGTGTTCTTGTGAGTTCACCCACCGTAGTTTAGGTGTTGAATAGTGTTAAAAATTGTGTAGTCAGTGTTTTCGGATTGAGAAGTGACACGCAGTGTTGGTTTGAGTTTACCCACCTTAGTTTGGCAATTTAATTACATCTTAAAAGAACCTTTACGAAGTGTGTTTTAAGAAAAGCTTCTTTTATTATGGGTACCATAAGTCTAAAAAATGTGTGCTATTATCAACTTTTAATACCGGCTTACGTGAATATGTTATCGTCCTATCAGGTAAAAACTGAATATTTGTTTTTATTAATATCTTATGATTCATATTGTTCTTAAGCTCTACTTATACAAATAAGACATTCACTCACAAAACATATGTAAGTGACCTTTATCGTGATATCAGGAAATTATTAACAAGATGCATACTTTATTTTCGCGTTCAAAATGAAAATTAATATGATGCAAGCGTAATACCGTGTAATTTTTCTAGAAATATGCAACAATGATATGTGTAAATACGCATATGATATTTATTACATTCAGACATGTTTATCTTTTAGATATCTTTCATACTGTAAATCAAGCTTGTATAAAAGTCCATTTGTGTTTAGCTGTTGTTTCACTCGTCGTGAGACGAGGTCAGTAGAGTGCCAAACGGAGGCGGGTGTTCGGAAGCCGATGTCGCGCAGCGGATCCGTGATTGAATCGTCGGAAACCAATACCGACGCCAAGACAGCGAGGTATCAAAAGTATTGGAAAACATTCTAAAGCGATGTGTTCTTCAAATTAATGATGAAAAAAAATAGCTTGAAGGTCTAAGTTTGCATAACATCTCAACCAAAAGTCCGTCAGTTAACTAAAAGATAATTTTTTTGCTTTGTTTGCTATTTTATTTATTCCACCATTTTTTTTCTAGACTCATTATACGTTCGAATCTTAACTGCAATTACTTTGTTTCAATTTAATTAGAATTGTGTAAATACTACATTATAAAATAATCTCACACATGACTGATGGACAAATTAGTTTGACAAAATATTGTTATACTACGTTTCAGAATGCAAAGGACAAAAGATACAAAACCGTTGAAATGCCCAGATGATCTCTTTATGATGAGTTCGTTCATGTTTACTCCCAAATATAAAAATACAGTTCCTTTCTGATTATACAAAAAATCATCTCTTAAATAAATCGCCATGCAATATGTTTACGGGTTTCATTTTGGAACAAAGCAAAAAAAACGCCTTCGCCTTACAGGCAGGTACTGGCCGTTAAAGTGCAACTTGTTCATAAGGCAATTAAAGTGATATTATGTGCATTTTTCTCTGTTGAGTTGAGCTGAAAGAATTAACAGGTCAAACGAGTTAGTTAAAATGTGGTTACTTAACAATTATCTGCAACTCATCTTGCTACCAGTTGTTTATAAAATATATTTTATATGCGATATTCTTACGTGACTCACCCAGTCCTTTAAGCCGAAATGATCCGTAAAACAACATTGTGTCGTATGAACGAATCTGCTCTAAAACTAAATTTAGGTTCACGTCGTACATGCATGATCAGTTGTAAAACGAAAGTACGTTTAATATTCAAATGCATTATTTTTCTTTTTCCGGGATATTGTTTTAGTATGTTGATGCTGAATTAACAAATACAAGTGTATATGAAGTGAAAACACCAAAAATAAACAACGGTTGCGATAGACACCTATAAACTGTGAGATGCCTATAATATCACTTTAAGACAACTTTTGCAAGTAAAAATCAAGACTTTTTTTCAAATAATTTACACTAGTCTCCTTTTGAAAAAAAAGTTCATTCGGACTTAAATAAATGTAGAAAGATATCGGAATATAAACTTAAACCCACAACATAGTGTTACTCGTAATAATGTATATAAATACATCAATACTGAATCATGTAAGTACTTTAGAGGTTTCGCTTTGAACCCGTGCGCAACAACTATTCAATACATGTTTGAGATTGACTGCCTGTTTCGTATTCAGTATTGCGACACATTTATGAAACATTTTAGGACGATATAATGGAATGTTCATGTAAATCAAATCACGTGGTTTATATATTATTTTAGTTTAACATTTCTTTATACATTTTTTAGAATGATTATATACGTACTCGTCTGTATATTAATATTTTTCATACGGTTATAAAATAATTAAAATGATACAATTACTAGATTTAGGAACACAAATTGTCCATTGTATACGTCTTAATTATAAACTAATTTCAGAACGTTGAACACATCTGAAGCCGGGCTGCCGAGCATTCATGAAGCATATGGTTAGTTAAACTAAACGAAGGACAGTATTTATAAAGCTTTTATAGCGGTGAATAGAGTAACAGAGTAAATGTTTTTCTGGTGAAGAAATACTTTATTTGAAAATAATTAAGTCGAGATCACGAGTCTCGGGTTAAAAAGTTCGGGGCAAACTGTTCAATACTGCGAAATTTCCAAACAAATGCGCTTCAATCTGGGAAAACGGAGTTTTATGCATGTGCTTATATTATTGCATAAACTCTATCTATAATGCCCTCTGGCGGGGTGCGGAAACTTGGTCAAAGGAGGGCTTGTTATGTGTTTGTCATATCCATAAACTGGTCCACTCGCAGTAACTGCCCATTTTTCATTGGATTCAATGAAGTTAATATGAACTTTGTTAATAACTCCAGCCTTCGACGACTTTCCAAGCATAAATGGGGAACTAAGCACCAATTTCCTCATGAATTCAAGGATAAAGGCAATGACTAATTCAATCCACTTTTCAAATTATACCATCTGCACTCTCTTGACAACAGCTTTATTTATTGGCGACGTCCATGAAGTTAAGTTATTGACTCAACAATTTCAAAAGACTATGCTGTAAATGTAAGTGTTCATGTACCGTCAACGTTCCTGCTGTATGCTTGAAATATTTCAGGGACAATATGTTGGCAGTGTTAATTTTTAGAAAATTTAGTTGGAACGAAATAAGATTAACTTGTACGAAAGAAACCTCCGGTATGAAAACAATGACTTATTCTACGATATATTTATCAGTCACGACCAGTAAATTCCAAAATAATTCCTCATTTCTTACTTTTCCCGGCTGCATTTCACCTTTGCATTAATCCACTGTTGAAACACGTTTTAAATCGAAAACTGCCTTAGTATCCGAAGGTAAAGCCTCGTCATTTCTGATGATGACCGAGTGGGGCATATGAAAAACACAATCTTGAACTGTATGACGTCATATGAAATAATCGAATTATTTTGTCGATGTCGAATGAACAAGACATATTGTTTTTAATGTTATTTTAATTCATTTTGGTATGTGTGATTTGTTTATGCAATAATAGCGAAAATACACATTTTCTCGGACATGATCATCTGCGGGCGCTCTCAAAATCCGTTCCTGCTGCGCACTCAGGCAGGAGCGGATTGTTCGACCGCGCGCACTCAAGCAGGAACGGATTCTTCGACCGCGCGCACTCAGACAGGAACGGATTCTTCGACCGCGCGCACTCAGGCAGGAACGGATTCTTCGACCGCGCGCACTCAGGCAGGAACGGATTCTTCGACCGCGCGCACTCAGGCAGGAACGGATTCTTCGACCGCGCGCACTCAGGCAGGAACGGATTCTTCGACCGCGCGCACTCAGGCAGGAACGGATTTTTCGAGCGCCTGCAGATGATCATGCCCTCGAAAACGTGTTTTATCCCCAAACTGTTGACCCAGATAAGCCTGTGCAGTCCGCATAGGCTAATCAGAAACGACACTTTCCGTCTTGACCTGATTTTCGTTTAACAGAGACTTCCTTTAGACGAAAAATTCCATAAAAGCGGAGAGTGTCGTCCCTGAATAGCCTGTGCGAACTGCACGGGTTAATCTGGGACAACTTTATACGCATATGTATTAAGCCCCGTTATCCAAGAGCGCGGTTTAAATATTGTTTGTAGACGAGGTAGATGATGCCCGTGAAAGCTTCTCGGATACGGAAGAGGACGACGACAAGATAAACAATGAGGAAGGTGTAAAGGTGGAAGAATGGCTGACGCCTGACTTTGATGCATACGTAAGTGAATGTACATGTTTATATTTTTTAGTGTTCGATGTTAATAATAAAAATAATTTTAAGATTGCGTATGTGAATGATTGTAAATGCATGTAGCATTTGCCTCTATCTTATGTGTTGTTCTGGTCACGAAATCATATAATTATGATCTTGGGTAGATAAATGACTAAGGGATGGGGTCCGACACATGACTTTAGTTCTGTGAAAATTGGCATTGACACCAGCACTCTCCATCTTAGGACCCTGTGCTTTGCTATATGAAGTGTTTAACCAATTTATGCCTAGCGTCTAGAAAAAGGGCATTGGCAAACAGCGTAGACCCAGATGAGACGCCGCATGGTGCGGCGTCTCATCAGGGTTGCCCTGTTTACTTAAAGGAATTTCTGTAAGAAATATTTTAAATATAGAAATAAATATAATAGACATTCCTAATTTTGGAAATAAATCGATCCAATTTAGAAGGATGGGAGAGTCCACTAGGCATAAATGGGTTAAGCTTGTCAGTTATGTAAAACCAAGAACTAAAGATCAATTTGACGATTATTATGTTAACATTTTTCGTGAAAAACCTGACAACAATTAATGTTGTTGGTAGTGTTGCTGAGGGTGATCATTATTTTATAAGTAATTACGAAGACAATTGTGATAACGTTTACGGTGAAAATGACATGGTTGCTATTAATATTAGTGATAATTGTAAAAAAGAAAAAAAACGATTGTGATAATGCTTTTTATGTTGCTGGTAATAATTATTCCGAGGAAGACCTTAACGTTATAAAGCTGCCGCTGAATAAACTTAGTATTTTTATGGACTATTTACATTATCATTTCAGGACATCGTGGTTCAAAAGTTTAAAGAATACGGATTTGAGAACACCATCTTCATCAGCAAAATGACAGACACAGAGCTTACAGATATGGGTATCAAAAGTAAGCATTAGCAATACTCTTTGTTTCGTGACACTGAAATTTTCATTTGTATCAAACAGTGTTTATGAAAAGACACAGATTCAGACGTTAAAAATGTGTTTTCGACTTTTGATTAGGCAAATGCACATGTAAAATAAACTCAAAGTCGTTCACTTATATAGATTTTCTATGATCGTTTCAGAACATTTTGTTTTCAAATGTAAGTGTACATGTGTATAAATTTTAAAATTTAATGAGATTTTGAGCGGTTTTCCGCTCTTTATTGTTCTGGTCACGTCTCCCATTATGTTATCGTACAATGAAAATAAACTCTATATTAACAATTATCGGTACCGTTTTATGACCGATTTTTACGTGTCACCCTATATAGTTTAATATCATATAAGCTTTTACAAACCGAGCTAAAACTGTTATTGTATTTTGCTGAGTTTTTGCTCTTTAATTAATCTCAATAATTCTTTTCCTAATGTTATAACTTTACAAAAGTGTAAATAAGTCTCCGTATCTAAGATCCACAAGGAACGCAAACAACGGGAAATATAAGAAAACAAATATTCATATGTTATTCATTACGAAAAATAAGGTTAATCGCGTATATGCTATGCTACATTTTAATATTTAAAAAGAACGGAATAAAAAGTACCCTCATGTTTCTGATCAAAAGGGTCGGGACAGAAACGCTACCTGATGGAGAAAATAAAGAAACTCCCAAACTACGAGATTGTTGCGGATGTACCGGTATCGAAAATCATATTCATATGCAAAGCATGATTGCGACGTTTAATTGATTTGTTAAACACTTACTGTTGAAGTTGGCATTAGGATACATCGATCAAACGTAGCAATCGCGCTGATGTGCTATTTTAAATTGACAATATTTACTATCCAACCATAAGATTAAACGGATGTCCGTGCTCTTTGGTACGTGCTTATTGATGTTTTAATAACTATCAATGGACATTTAATAACAATTCTTATTCCAAAATCCTTACCAATTATACGGTATGCCACGCGCTGAATTTAAAAAATGCAATTGCCATTACAGAAAGACGTCAAAAGTTGGTTGACGAAAATTGGCCTGGTAATGTACAAGACCAACTTCAAACAAGAGCACATTCAGTCCTCTAAAGATATTGAGGTATGTTTCGTGTGTAATGGAATGCTTTACACGGTGTAGTATCATACACTATCATACAGTATCCATGACATAATCACGATCTTTGTAATATGCAACACTGTGGTAAGGCACACGTTTTTGCCTCCAAGGATTAGTAGTACATTACTAGCATCACGTGTGGTAAGGCACACGTTTTTGCCTCCAAGGATTAGTAGTACATTACTAGCATCACGTGTGGTAAGGCACACGTTTTTGCCTCCAAGGATTAGTAGTACATTACTAGCATCACGTGTGGTAAGGCACACGTTTTTGCCTCCAAGGATTAGTAGTACATTACTAGCATCACGTGTGGTAAGGCACACGTTTTTGCCTCCAAGGATTAGTAGTACATTACAAGCATCACGTGTGGTAAGGCACACGTTTTTGCCTCCAAGGATTAGTACTACATTACTAGCATCACGTGTGGTAAGGCACACGTTTTTGCCTCCAAGGATTAGTAGTACATTACTAGCATCACGTGTGGTAAGGCACACGTGTTTGCCTCCCAGGATTAGTAGTACATTACTAGCATCACGTGTGGTAATGCACACGTTTTTGCCTCCAAGGATTAGTAGTACATCACTAGCATCACGTGTGGTAAGGCACACGTTTTTGCCTCCAAGGATTAGTATTACATTACTAGCATCACGTGTACTCTATAACGTCCTCAGATGACGAATGGAGTCCGCACGAATAAAATCACATAATATTTTTAATGTTACTTGATTTGAAGAAAGTAGCGACACGTATGAGTAATAAAACCATGTTGTATTTGTATAGAGGTTGCGTAAAAAGGTCATTGGCCCATTTATTTCAATTTTCCAGATACTGAAGTCCTTCTCTCAAAAAGACATAGAAACGAAGCTGAAAATCACCAAAATAGGTACGTACATATGTCAAATAAATTATCGTGGGTACGTGTGGTCACTTCCATACTCGGTCGTGTGGTTTGTGCGTAGTTTGGCATGAACAAATTTCCTCCACAAATAATTTGGAATCAAACATATGGTCCGTAAATGCCATAAGTACATGCGTTAAGTACGTGTTAACACATTAGATTTGATACGCTTGTTTATTGACTAACGACTTGATAATGTATACCGTCAACTAGGCAAATCTCACAAGAAACAAATACGCACACTTTATACTTGTCTCCCGATATGACTGGTGGTGTGTGTTCGTCAAATTTACAATATATATCTCACTAATCGTATCTGTATATTTTCTCAAAATTTGTCCGTCATTGTGTGTTATTTCGTAATCATAAATGTCAAATAATTCACTTCTAGGTCACATCAAACGGCTGATGCAAGCTATTGCAAAACTGAGGAACCCAACATGCGGTAAGACATTGTGTTTGTAAAATTTATTAGAAAAATCAGTAGGTACTTAAATACCTAATATCCAAAAAAATGTGTCTTAATACTTAACACCGATAACAAAAATCGCATTTATTTATTTACCATATCGTGGAAAAAACATTAACTCTGCCCAGTTCACAGCACTTACTTTGAATTAATCCACATTTTGACACAGTCACACCGATTTGCTAATTGAAAACTCGACAAAACAGGTAAATATTGTAATTCATCTTAACTCGATACGTTCTTATCCTTTTTGTTATTTCTAAGTAACATCTATTAGTCTTTTCAATGTTATAGCGTCTGTTGAATTTATTTTTCACAAATGGCGGTCTCAATCATCATAGAAATTTATTTTCTCTGTAATGTCTTGATTTCATCTACAGACTTGTTCAATGCTATGCAATCATTCTCTTCAACGTTGCTTCAGTTGTTTATTTAGCTTGCGGGTCCTACATTTGTATTTCATAGCGTATTTATCGAATATTCGTAGTTTTCCGCACATATCCCGATAACGTTCGGAGTGACGGATATGTACGAAATAAGGCGATATTGCACGAAACATAAGAGTGCTTATAACTTAAGGTTCATGGGGGGGGGGGGGGGGGTAAAATTCATTAAAAATTCGCTTTGGTTTTTCTTCATTCAATGTGGTACAATATGGTCAAACTATATATCATTTTAAAGCTAAAGACGGATAGAATAACATAAACACATTTTTGACATTCAATATTTGTGTGCTTTATTCATATTTTGGTTTAAAACCAATACATTTTTACACTAATTTACAAAATCTCAATCTAAAGTTAGGAAGGATATGCACTACCTTAAGTTGAATAAATACAAAGCTATATACATATACAAGGTCAAGTTAGCAACATTTCACAGAAAATTATTGTCATAAAACAACAAATGAGTTTTTATTCAACTGCCTATTTTGGATAAATTTCTTAAACAAAGTTCTAAAAATAACTAAAACGTAACTACTTTTTAAAAATCCAGGTATGGTGGATAGTAAGAGTCACAATTCTTCTTCAAAGGATTAACAATTTTGTTATTTACCTCTCAACCAAATTGCAAATTTAAACCATCTAAAATTGAAATAGATTGCAGACGACATATAAAATTGTAAAGAATTATAAAGAAATTGGCAAACCGATTGATTTTATATTTCGATTACTTCTACCCATTTTGAAAGCGTGGCCCTCGCTGTGCTCCGTAGAAAAACGTGCAAAACAAATCGGTCGAAACCACGTGCAGTAGTGAGAAAACCGGGTATGTGTATACACATACCTGAGAAAACACAAACATATTTTGACAGTTGGTTCGCAACTAGTAAAACAACTATTAACATTAATCAGCAAGAGATCGCACTCAATAACAGAAATGACCACGTAGAGATATCATCACTTACCCTATTTCAAATATTTTCCAGCTGAAAATTGTCCCCCACACGTCTTTTTTAGTTTATTTGTATTGTTTTTCTGGAGCCGAAGTGCATCTCACATAATATCCATCTAACTTCCGTTGTTTTCACTTTCGTTATTAAAAACTTTGTTTAAAAGAATTATTTCTCCTTTTAGATTGTTAAAGCGATGTGTTATTATATATTATCAATAGAATAGTATACCGTGATGAATTTAACGGAGTAACGTATCGATCTTTCTGTCAGTCTGTAAGCGTACTATTTTATGCGCAATAATATAAGTATGGTGATTCGACAACAATTGTAAACATTGGTGAAATGCTTCTTACATAGTTATTCTTTTGAGTGTTTATGAGGTCTGATCGTGCAGTTTGCAAACATCAACGGAAAGATTACAATCCAATGCATTTGTCATCGTCAACCGTTTGGAATGTCAATTAGGCGATGAGTTAGTTTTTAGCATGTTTCTTTCTATGTTATGAATTTACAAATGGCTGCCCCCATGGTGATGAAATGACATGTGTTCGAGTTTTGATATTTCTAGATATGTAAACTTTTTTTACTATTTAAGCGTAACTTGCCCTCGTCAATGTCGATATTATTCACTAGTTATATAATTTTCCGCCGAAATACGTGGAATAAACATGATTCAGATTTTTGAAAATAATGTATATTTTAGTGTTAAAATCGCTTTGTTTTTTGATTGATTTTGTGGATGGTATGATACGTTGATGTACAAAATTGTTAGCAGTTTGAAGGAAAAACATCCTTTAAAGCATATATGTATACATTTTCAATGTGGCACTCTTCCTTTAGTCAAATTTGAGTTCAATGCTTGGGGTCCCACATTTTTCAAAATGAAGCCTCTACATGAACCTTAATACAGCTCTAATATTGGATATTGGTGAAGTTTACATGGATCCAATCTATTTTACTGGTTATTGCTGTTAAATGCTGATTGGGAGTTTGATAATCTGATTTTAGTTATTTTAATGATGATGATGATAATCATGAGGAGGGGGGGGGATGATGAGCTGAGTTTGATGGTGATGGCATCACAAAATGTTTATCATGAAGACATGATGATACTATGACGATGACTGATGATGGTGATGATGATGATGATGATGAAGATGGTGATGATGATGCTGAGTAGGAGGAGGAAAATGAGGAGGAGGAGGATGAACTTTGGTGTTGATGACCAATGTTCGGTTGACACCAAAGTGCGGAACTGTACCACCACCGGAGCTATAACTATGTGTTTGTGCACACTTTTAAGTAAAAAAAATTCGGTCCCCGATTAAAATAATTAGGGCACTGGAAGTGTCAGACATATAAATTGGTATTTAGGAACATTTTCCAATTTACCTTATAATTTTTATACTTTCCTCTTAATGCGTTACAGTTTTACTTATTATATTTCTTAATTTTGACCTATTGATTTTAGCTTTCTCCCTCGTCAACATTGAAGATCTTTAGAAAAAGACCGTCGTTTCTAATTCGTTTCGTAAGATTGGCTTTTATGGGCAATGACTCTTAATTTCAGGTGAACGGAAGATTCTTGAGGTAGGACAACGGTTAAAGAAATCTGTCTTGCACAAGATGCGCGAACACCAGCCGGAAGAGGAAGAATTCTGGCAGACGCTTCAAAATTTGTGTCTTTTGCCCCAGTCCACTGCGTTTGGACTTGAGGAAGATCTTAAACGTTAGTATTTAAGGGGAATAACTCTGTGCAATTTTTTTCACTGACGGGCGAAATCACTCTTACATGTGATGCAAATGTTAAACATGGACTTTCAAATGACATGAATAAACGTGGACACGCGAAATATATCAATACAAAACTGTACAAACAATAACTAGTTAAAAAGCATGACAATTAATGGAACATCATCCTCAAACGTATGTTATTTCAACTTCATTATGACTTTATAGCTGCCCGAGAGCGTTATTTAATCTATTGAAATATATGTTAAGCAGACAATTATAAATTATATATGTATTCATGAAACTATAAACTGTCACCATGTAGAACGTCATAATTGGCCATTTTTCGTATCAAAGTGACAGTCGATTAATTTCGTTATCCTTCGTATGAATCGGTTTTCAATTATAACAACTGATTCAAAAACATTTTAACGAATCATCGTTTAAATATTATAATTCTATATCAAGCAGATTGTGTCCGCTGAACAAGACGAGCGCCATTGTGCGCGTGTTTAACTAAGTCATCGAGGGAGACTGAAAAGTTCATAGGCGAACGAGGTTGACCTTCTCGTAAAAATGAACTAATAAAATGGACTTGAGTGTGTCACAGTACTAAAGCATTGTCGTACAATATGTTAAAATGGGAAAGCATTAATTTAGTAATCCCACGATTAAAATTTTTAATCCGTTCGGGCAACCAATAAACGTAATCAAATGCGTTTTGGAAGTCAATAAATGTGATTTTTGGTTTCAGGTGACTTGGGAGAGTTGCGAAATAAGTGGATCTTCATTCTGGCTGTATTCAACACACTTTGGATGGTCCTAATCTACACCCTCGCTGATCAGGGGAAGCTACTCAGTGTCGCCAGCAGTAATCCAGTCGGTAAGCGCGTAAGAGTTATCTCCCAAAAGTTTGATATGCTAATAAAAGTAATTATTAACACCGTTATATAAAATATGACATATTTATACATTAATTTTTTAACAGATATGCAATGCAAGATCGATACCGTGAATGGGCATTATCCCAGCTTAACATTTTACTAACGAAATGTTCACTCTTCATTCTAAATCATCTATCGAATCATTTGTAGGTTCTGGTATTTTACTTTTACCATAATTTTCTTTTTACTTCCGTATACTTATTAATTAACACAACCATGGTTTGTGAAAAGTGTTTTCTTTAACAAAATGTATGCACGTTTAAAACAACCAGCAAGAACGTTTAAAGTGACAACAATGTACATGAGTGTCAATACAAATAGAAAACAATTCCTTATCTGCTAATTGATGCAATAGTCAATTTCTGTTTTTCAGGTCTGGTAGTGCTTGTGGTATTCAGCTTTGTGTTTTTTATCCAGTTTATCGCCATGATCATTCACCGCATTACGACCGCCACACACTTCCTGGCACGCGCCCCCTACCGGTTTGGTGCTAAATACCGCGCCGCTGGGCTCTAAATGACTGGTATTGTTATAGTCTGTTTAAACAATAATATTCTTTACATAGATCTTTACTTTCAAAATAAAAGGCCTTGTATCGGTTCTAAGTTATAACAACAAACAAACAAACACAACAACAACAATATCAACAACAACACCAACACCAACAACACACTTTTTGACGTACAGATATGCATTTTGTTATTAACGTTTAATATCTTTATTGTGCACGTATTTTGACGACATTCCTACTTTTGATGAAACAATACTCCTGCTTTTAACCTTTTAGTTGTGGCATAGATTAAGCAAATAATTGGGAATATTACTGATTACTGACAGTGACTGGTGGTTCGGTGTGTTGTTTCGCACAAGTTTCTTATATCATGTGATACTCCATGAGCCCGCAGGGTGAACGGAATACAATATCTCACAATTAACGAGGTCGAGACAACACACCGGGACACCATTGGCATGTAATATTCCTTTAATCGTTCACCTACTTACCGATAAAAAATTAAACTCTTATAAATAAAGATTATATTTCAATCGGTCATAAAAATGTCGTGTTACGGATATGTAAGATATATTTCTCATAATAAGTAGTCTGCTGTTGAACTTTTCAATACGGGAAAAGATTTCGTACTGTGAAATTTAGAATTCCTATCCACTAGCTTAACACCCCCAATATTTTGATACGGATATGTATAGGTATATAATAAATTAATAAGGTATGTTCAGTAACGGTTATTAAGCCGTAAAACGCTACACGAACTCATAGCATACATACTTGTTATATGAATAAACCTACCTTTTTTAAATTGACTATTCAGATGGTCTTAAAATTGTATAATGAATAATGAATTATGTTACATTATCGCTTAAACAATAACAGGTTCACTGTTCGAAGAATATAATGTTTAAGTTCAAAACATTGAAACATATTCTGGGTGTTATAAGAATCAGTTATTTTTATGAAGTTGATTACATTCGACAAGTAAAGAATATATCAAAATAATGAATAATAATTTGACATATGGCCTTAATATCCATTTAGAGGCCGTTTCAACGTGTGGCCGCTAGTAATTGATTCGTTTCGTTTCGTTTCTTACTCCTATAATTATAACGATCCTAATATGAATATTTTTGTGGTGTAACGTGCTTGCCATTTTAATTTTGCTCTAGGTAGTTTCTCTAATAAAGAAATTCAATTGAAGAGGAACTAAGAAAAAAGTGTGTCTGCATTCAAGTTTATGCACATATTTCATATTTTGCTTTAAGATACGGAAATTCATTTACTTTATTTGATGCAGTGACATGCCAGAGGAAACAGAGGCCAGGCGGGCGCGCGCAGACGCGAAAAAGCAGGCAGAAGAGCGCATCTAGAATGGTAGATCCACTAGGGTGGCTAAACCGGAAGAGAAACAGCCACTGCTTCGGCAATCGGAAGACTCCATATCCATCGTCTGAAACGGCGAGACACAAATATAATATTATACCATGACGACATAAATTGAATAGTGATATAAACATTTCACATGTTTCAATACAGAGTTTCCGTTCATTAGCTTTCATACAAAGACTCCGAGTTTGGATACGTGATCTAATTATTTCAATTATATATACTCATAAGATTATGTGTTTTAATAGAAACGTTTGATAGATGTATATTTTAAAATCTATAGCATATATATGAAATATATTACTTGCGTGCAATAAGTTTCAGCTTTATCTTTTCAATGAGATACATGAAACAAATATTATATATGTTATTAAATAGTGACTATATAAAGCTCGATTGCGATTAACTCTGACGAAAAGTATTTAGATATAATTCAACCATCTTTCAAAAAACATATACGAATTGAGAAATAATTCAATAAAAAGGTTGGCTTAAATGTTCCTGTTGAGGACAGGTAAGTTTATTTGCTTAAAACGAAAACCCGATCCTCTATTCGGACATAATAAAAACGACCTGATATGGTTTTACTTTTTGAGAGGCCATGTTTAGGCTTCATAAGCATCGTATTGTAAACGTATCTGCATTCAAAATTAATTAAGTATTTATAGCTGTGGTACACAGATATGGACACCGTGGTCAAGATTATAAGCAAGTATTATTGATTAAAGAGCAAAACTTCATTATCCCGTATACAAGGATCAACATATTATCATGTTTTGCTTTAACGTAATGTAGTGTCCGCTATTTAATGCCCCATTGTTTTAAGATATATACGTTGATCGTTTATATTATTTTTACTAATTATGAGTAATTAGCGTTCATGTATCGCAGTCATGTAATATTAAGTATTGTGTAGTAATGTTTATAATGAAATGTTTATTATTTACATGGTATAACATTTTTGTAACGTTACAACTTTTCCATGTCATTTGTTGGTGATTGAATTTCATCTTGTGTATCTAAACTATACATAATTATTGTTACAAATGAATAGTGCTCACTTTTAAATCAGTTATATGACTGTTTATAAAAAATATTTTTCTATACTATTTATGATAAAACACTGTATCATTCATAAAATGTTCGCTGTTTTATATGTTTGTGTCTTTCTTAAATTAAGCTCACCTTTGTAAAAGCACAGGTTGAGACTTGCTATCGTCCTGTGTCGGCCATCCATCGTGCCCCCTCCGTCGTCAGTAAACTGTTTATTCAAACTACAAATCCCACTACACCGCTTGGCTTATTTTATCAAACCCTGAAGTATCAATGGTGCCTCTTTTTTTTATAAACCCATTTATGCCTAGCGTCTAGAAAAAAAATGCCGTGGCAAACAGCGTAGACCCAGATGAGACGCCGCATGATGCGGCGTCTCATCAGGGTCTGCGCTGTTTGCTTAAAGGAATTTATGTAAGAACTATTCTAAATATAGAAATAAATATACTAGACATCCCTAATTTTGGAAATAAATTGATCCAATTTAGAAGAATGGGAAAGTCCACTAGGCATAAATGGGTTAATAATACTGATCGTTCTGTGATCAATACTAGCCAGAACCCAGAGAATCACATGAATTATATAGACTTATAAAGCTATATCAAGCAATGTTATCACCTGAAATAACCTGAAATAACTCTCTCAGACTCATAGCTTTGATTTTGTTATTTTAAACAAGAAATATCTTTAAAAAAGATATACGGCGTTGATTGTGGTCGATGTTTATGAACGATCAAAAGTTATCTCTATGAGATAAAAAGTAGCGGATGCCTTTTTTTCTGCGCAGTTCTTAGCTACATCATAAGCAAATCAATTACGGGGTGTTGCGCCAGATTTCGTGGCTTATTATGCTTTATGTGATATTATTACTCAGATATCTATATTTACAGAATAGAAAAACACAAGAAACATGAAAATAAACGAGTGCATATAGGTCAGCCGGCAATACTCGAATCTTATTTAATTGCATAATTATAGTATAGTGAATTATTGTGCTCATGCTTAATAAACTGGTCTAAATGGATAAATATTTCTTATTAATTTTATCAAAATTGGTCCTTATCATGCCAATGTTGAAACCATATTAAAAATCGATGATTGACATACCACAATAATATCGCCGAATATCTTTATTTAGTATCTTTCTGATCAAAACATACTTCAAGTGCACAAAGTTTACGAGACGGCGTTTATATAAAGATTTCTGCAACTGACCGCAAACTGACAAACTGACCTTGATACCTTGCGGATTGGAATGCAATGCATTACAGTCACTACGTTATTGTCAGTAAGACCGGTGTAACACAATGATCGCAACCCCTTCTGCGAACTCCGACGATGAACTGTATATAAACTATGACTTTCACAAATAGCCGCTTATTGACCCGAAACCTCGCGGGTTGAAATGCAATGCAAGTAAGTACTAAATATGACAACATAACCTTTAGTATAAACGCTTTTGCGCTGGTAATTCTCTGAAAATAAAAGGTGAACGCACAAACTGTATTTATGTCGAAAATTGATTGTAAAACTGTTCTATCTATTGAGCCTTTTCATTAGAGATAAAATTGTTTCATGCAGTAAAACAGTGTTACAAAGACGCGGATATGTTTCCAATGTTCTGTTGTTATACTCAAATCAGCCAATGGAATAAATGAAGTGTATTCATTCGTACCTAGCCGCGGGAAATTTTATTTGAGTATTATTGGACCCTTACAAAGGTCAAGTCAGGGTGAAAAGCTGGCTTAATACAGCTTACGCCGAAAAAAAAAAAGCACTTATTTTGATCAAATCAAGCCTCTAGTATGAAATAAATTCACTGGGATCATACAATACATTTGCGTTTTGGATCAAATTATGCCGAACCCCATGAGTCAACTATTTCAATGGCCTTTAAATGCACTTTAAATAATTTATTAAATATCATCTGAAACCACAAGGCACAAACTTAAGATATTTTTTATGTAAAATTGTATATACGTCTTCTACTATGTAGCATCTTAAAGCTGTCCTGTACACATTTGGTTCGAAAACTTGCCAAGCACGGAAAGATGGGGAAGTCATACGGTTCACAATGATCTCTCTGACAAAATGGCATAAAATTATCTTTATTAAAAATCAGATGTGTAATTTACTGTAAGGGAGTACTTTGTGTATGTCGTCTATTGGGTAACATTATTTATGTGGACGTTTATAGAAACATAACTTTAAAAATTTCCACATGTTATTGCCCTCTGGTTTGCTGTGTGTTCTCGGTTAATGAGAAACTAATCAAATGATCGATGAGGAAGGCCTGCATGTTGACACTAAAATACAATATTCGCATGTTTATCTATATGAAATATAAAAGCGAAAACTTAAAAAAAATGTAACGTTTTTAAGAATATTATTAATTTGAAACATGGTAATGAAAAACAATCGTAGGATATAGTTGTCATTTTTATCCTGGCTGCAACAGCATGTTTTGTTATTAAAAAAATGCGGAAAAGAAAAAATCGATCTGCGATCATGATGCATTTTTTAGTTTTAAACACTCTGATAACGGGCAATTGTTATGATATTTACGTTGAACTCTGCACGACTTAGAATCGGAATTATATTTTGTTCCGCAACAAGATTGTCTATCATTAAATACAGCGCACCTCATATAACTTGCTTTCAGGTACCAACAATGCCAAATTGCTGATACCATTTTTGGGGTCTTATTTTTGTTTTTAGTTCAAGTTCCATGTAATAGGGGATATTGCGTCGTACCTTTGAAATAGAGGTCGGGGGAAGGGAAAGACTGGTTTATTTCTTAAAAAGTTATATTATTTTCACAGCACCCGTGTTATAACATTATTATGTGCATTCATCCGCCTTAATTTAGTTTCAGGAAAAGCCGTTAGTTGTTATACGAAACAATAATTATCTTTAAAAAAGATATTCGGCGTATATCCTGATTTTGAACAAAAAGGTAGGCAATTTACTTTTCTAAGTAATTAAATTAAAAACAAAGGCTTTAGCATTGTGGTGTTCTTTGTTACTTTAAAGTCGCATATCAAGAGCATGAAATTACCCCACGTAATAGTGCTCGTAAATACTAATTTTACTACGTGTGATCAAGTAATATCCCTACGTGGCTTATAATGAACTTTTTTTCGTCATCAAAATAACTGATTAAGACGCAGTTTTCCTTTCACACATTTAAAGGGATGGTAAACCAGATTGCTATATATCAAGAAAAAAGTTCTAAAATACCGTATTTTTTTACCAATTATTAGTTTATATTGATTAAAATATCACGACTGGTATATTACATTACTTGAAAAATTCCATATTTTCAGTATATTCGGTAATAACATTTAACTAAGTATGTCTAACAGGTAATTTGGAAAGTTCTGCTGTTGTCGTTATATTTTGTAAAACTACGAGGATTGCTATATAAAGTATAAAATACAACCTGTATTGTATGAGCATGGATGGCCGAGTGGTCTAAATGGGAGACTTTTTACTCCAAGACGCCAGGGGTTAGTGGTTCGAGCCCTGTTGTGGAATACATGATTTTCTTTTTTTTAATTTTATTCTTGATTCTTTTACTGGAGAGTTTTAGATCAAATGTTTTAATTTTTCAATATAAAGCATTTATTTACGGTATTTTAGAACTTTTCTTCTTTTCGTGATATATAGCAATTTGGTTGACCATCCCTTTAAAGGTCTTACGGCATATGCGGCAAGCGTAGCTCAAGACCAGATTGCGCACTTGCACATTCTTGTCAGGGGCTGCGCTTTCCGCTATCAACCCAGCACTCGAGGTTTCGTGGTATATCCGGTTTCGTGGTATCTCCTGATTATCCTCCTTAGCATGCATATCCTGACACGACGGCGCGGATGAGCAGGTTGGACTGGAACTTCGTTCGCAGCGAATCGCATTAGTCCCATTTCCACATGACGCGGGTCTTTAAAAATATCATTTCGTCTTGTAAATGCAATACAAACCACAATACTTTCCGATATAATGTTATTTATAGCAAACTGGCAAATGTCGGTAACCTATTCTGGCTTGCAGGAAAGATTTTCAAACAAACTGACCGCGTGTGTGTTATTTAGAGCAAACTGGCAAATGTCGGTAACCTATTCTGGCTTGCAGGAAAGGTTTTCAGACAGACTGACCGCGTGCGTCACACATGTGTGGCTAGATAATTAAACGATTTCCTTTCTATCATGGGCACTATACCGTTATGGCAGTTTTGTCTCAAAATGCAAGACAAATGGCATTTACCGATAGGTTTTCATTAATGTCTTTCCCTAAAGTTCGTGTTCTTTCATGTCTTGAAAGCAATACTGTGTTATCAACATAAGGCGTTTATGTATAGTACATTCCGTCTTCCCCTGACGATTTACTGACCCAGCACTGTCCATGAAAGTCTTGGGGATGTAATTTACCGGTAATGCGTAATTGCAGAGACGCAGATAACGTCTGTTATCTACATGTACGTCTCTGGAAAGTGTAACTAGGCCAAAATAAACATTCAGATAGTAGTCCGCATTTCCCTACACTGATTAGTGTTACATCATATACTGCAAAGACGGGGTTATGTTTCCAATGTTTCAGAAGATTATTCTCAAATCAGCCAATGGAATAAATGGAGTGTATTCATTCGGGTCTGCTGTCGTTATGTGAAGGTCATTTAGGGGAAAAGCTGGGTAAAATATCTACGCAGAAAAAACAACAATACGCAAACATACACACACAACAACACCATTTTATTGGTAACAATATTCATCAATTAGTATATCTACAGATCTACAAGTATTTACTAAATATATAATATATCATGTCCAGCGGGTTCAATGATCCATGTGCAAACCAACTGTTCTTATTGTTTCTAAATTTAAAGGCGGTTTTAGTCGCAATCAATCCATTAACTAAACGTTTGTTCGATTTGTGTGTTTAGTGTTACAAGTAAATAACATGACACTGACTCGATTATTGGCTTATTATAAAGACCATTTAAATACATGTTTATTATAGAATTTGCTTATGTAATGTAGCTCAAATAACAGCGGGAAATGTTTTAGTGTCAGTCGGGCACACCGAGTGATAGTAAGCGCTTGGTCCGAATGTGTACGTCATATGCGACTATTGCATAGGAGCGAAATGAAGACTTACAGCTCTACGCGCATCATAAGCTCTCGCGTTTTTAGTCAAAATTATCCTTGGTTAGTCACGGAAACAATGTAAGCGATTTTTATTTAGATAAGTGGTTGTCATTTCTTGTATAAACCAAAAGACTTGCACGTAAACAAAGTTCCATAAAAAGTAACATACCTACCGACCTACGTGCAATGAAACGAACCGGGTTATACCAAACAATATATTTTCAAAGGATGGCCCTTATTTATATGTTTCATTTCATGATGATGAAATACAAAAGTTTCTAGTAGTGTTGTGGTAAGATAAGTACGAGTTTTTTGCGCTTTGAATGTTATTTACATTAAAATGCAATACAAATCATGACGTGATGTCGGTAACGCCTTGTACATTTATGTGACTATCACATTCTCAGCCATAGTTTCTTCTATTTTCTACGCATGTGTCTTTGAAATAAAATGAAAGTACTATAATGTCATTGAAGAACGTACATGTTTTATAGAACACGCTCATAAAGACTTCATAAGTAGGGCACCTATTCTGCATGTCAAGTCTATTCCAATGAATGCTTGGTAAACAATGAATTGCATCATCTGAACGATATTAGGTAGCAACGATCTTAGATATTTTATTATGAGCATATTGAATTATTACTTGCAGAAATGATCATATTTATTCCCAGTATGAAATATATTCTTTGCTTTAATCATAAATATCTCTCACATTATATGTATGTTATCAAATCATTGTAAACACGTGGATGGTCCACTTTTTGCGAAACAATAAAATGAAAAAGAACATATTAGTCACGTTTTATTAATAATCGTTGCAAAATATCTCACCAAATTAGATGATATGTATATTAAATCTAAGAAAATATAAACATAGTAGGAAATCAGGTAAAATAAACGTTTACAGAGTGTTAACGTTAAAATGTTATATGGAAATAATACCTGGAAAAAACATCGCCTTTATACAGTAAATTTTGGTTACGCGATCAACTGATACATGGCAATAATGTATACGAGATGTTAATGTTAGATTATAACAGCTAAATGAAGCTGTCTCTACGAAACATTACATGTTTTTACATGTTATTAGTTAAGGGATAATATGGGCATCCGCTTTTTACAAAATATCCAATATCTAAGAATATTAATTCACCCGAACAGTGTATGTTGCTATCACGTACTATGTGTTAACATATACTTTAACCTATTCGACTTAACACACTGAATAATAAGTATATCGTAACACAATATATCCTTATCATTATACATACACAGTTTGAATGAAGTTATTAAACGACGAATATTAAAGATCCATCGAAATGATTTTGTTTACAGTTGATTAATCTATAACGTGGAAATGTTCTACCAATATTCAGAATTACATTACACTTTAGATATATTCCACCATACGAAATGTAAGACCATGTAATAGCAGAAAGGCACATTCTATTACAATCACGTACTAAATTTTATTTCAATATCGTAAATAACAAACGTGGTGTGTGGTTATAAAAATGAACAATTAAAATTATTTTGTTTACTATGAATTACACCCTGTCAGAAGCACTGGATATGTAATCAACGTGTCGTTTGTCTAAACACTTTAATATAGTAATATAAATGTACACACAGAGCTAAATATTTATCTAAAGGTGCTAACCGGAGTATAGTTAACATACCAAACGTCAGAATTCAACTACTATTCCAATGCAAAGATGCCTTAAGTTTTAGGTTGCCTAAAATTACCTTTCGAACAACATTAATACAATAACTGAACAGTTGTATTTAGGACACAATTACGATAAATGTTAATGAAGACCGCGTATGGTTACCTATCAGTGTATTCCGTTGAGTAATTTGTGTTAATGTTATTATTCCTATGCAGTTTTTGAGTTTTTTTCCCGAAAACCAAGCATATTTGGTTCAACAACTCGTTTTGCCAATATTTAGAATTATTGGTCCTACAACTTATATTCAGTCAAACATTTGGCAAAAGTCATCAATATCCAGTTGCAGGTTAGCATTTATTCCGCTGTAATCGTGAGCAGGAAATCGACATGACGGACACAGTCGATTACTGGTCTCACTAAGAAGCCAATTAATCACACAGGCGTCGCGAAACGTGTGTTTGCAAGGCAGTCCGCGTACAATTTCGAGTTGTTCAAAGTCCTCCAGGCAAATAACACATGATGAGTCAAAGGTAAACCCATCGGGCGCGTGTCGCATGACATTAATATTCTTTACGCTAGAAATGGGATTCCAGACGTATTAACTACTGTTGATTTACGTATATGTGGAATGTTTTCATCTGTGTCTTTCATTCTACAGTAACTTTTACATGTCACATCCTTAATATGTTCCCAGACTGGAAGGAATGAATGTAATCATGCGATATAAGCTCGATCCGAATATGTTCTCCATCAATAACTAGCATCAGTGATCCGCTGTGTGATTGTAATGGTAGTAACATGTTTGCAGACAAATGCGTAGGTCGTTGCCTTACATTAGTTTCTTCGGAAACATGATGTTCTAAATTGTTCAGTCGTTCAACACCTTCACCAGTCACAGACACTCGTCTTCCGATAGATTCCTGTCTGTAAGTTTCCATTCCATTCACTTCTGACTTAGTATCGTCTAATAAACCGGCATTCGTCGGGGAGAGAGGTCGAGTCTTGAGGTGGTTCGCTACACAATTGAAGGTGATAATTCCGACCAAAACACTGGAGGGAATTGCAATATTATAAGAGGAATAAAACAAGTCATACCGAAATCGAGACATTTTGAGAAAGAATAATTGTTCGCACTGGTAGAATTATAAATTGTATCATCGTTTTCAAGAAATTAATTTTCAGTATGAACCAAGTTATCATACAAGCAAACAGGTGAATAAAATTGTACTTGCATATAACATAAACGAGTTGAAGTGATAATTTAAAAAAACGACCTTTTGCGAAACACACTTCAAAACAAACATGATACATATCATGCTTATCTTAACACCTCATTCAGTGTTGGATACACTGCATTTAAGACAAAATCGAACCCTTCATAAGTTATTTGGTCACCTCTGTGCTGGCCGTATTTATAAGTCACTTGACGTGGTATGATCAAATAAGACGGTAATGTTGTCACCTGATATATGTTTAGCATATCTTTTCCTGTATCTGAGTCTGCGTTTACTATACCCATTTTAACTCGCCATGCATACTTAAAGACCAATGACGAAAGACAGAATGGCATATTTTGATCTTTGGACACATACAGAACCCGTACTTTTGAACTGAACAAATCTGGAAATTCAAGCCAGTTCTGCTCAGCTCGTCTTTGTCTCGGACGACTGTTAGTCCTTGGTTCACCTCCTGTTTCAGCCATTTAAACATTGCATTGGGTTCTACTGTATATGGGTAAGTGTATGTTATTGGATTACACAATTTTGCTTCTTTCTCATTGTGTGACGGCGTTGATAATACAAGTCCAGAAGAAGTCCAGCCTTTCTCCTTGCAAAATCTTAAACGTTAAAGTTTCGGATATAGCTAATAAGAACGTGAACATACTAATGAAAATAACCCCAAATTATGTTTAACCTTACTATGGTAACACAATCAACATAGGCTTTTTGAAAACAACATGTGTAGGCCAGTCATGAGGGACGAACTTTATAGTTCATAATTATACCCAAATGGGTACACATCTGCTATACTACAAATATTACTTAATTCCTAATAATTATCCAAAATGTCAGACCAAAGTTCTAAATATGATGAAAGTTATATATAAGTAAGTATATTTTTTAGCTTTATTAATTGTAAATTAACCGCTTCTAACTAACTTAAACATCCTTTATAATGGCACAAGAAACATTAATTAAACGCATGATTTACCGCAAAATTAGGTTAATTAAACTTGAGTCTGTCAATATATATTTACCTCGTATAATTAACGCAATACAACCGACCAAACTTTACTCCAAACGTGCTTAATTTTTTCCGCAATGCGTTCCATACTCGTTCAGAGATCATTTTCTGTTGCACAGTTATTTCTATTAACCATATATTGTCTCTTTTGTCATACACCTATAAATAAAACGTACGATTCAGTAGTATACATAATAAAGAGTGGTTGAAAGTTTATGTATCGACATTTAGAACTGTTCAAACCATATTTGAAAGCACTCATTTATAATAATTTGTAATTTGTCCATAATTTCATTTTTATGTTCGTTTTATCGACATATATTTTAAATAAGGCTCTTTTAGTGTGTCCTAATTTCTAATGCAAATTAGCACAACTAATTTAATGCAATATATTACCTGTTCGCAAAAGGAAAGATAGTAAGTAAAATTCTCTATAGACGTTCCTTCCCCTGTATTCCTTTGTAGAATCGCCAGTTCTTCGTTACAGATTGGTCCTGGAATTTCATGAATTTAGATAATTCACATAGTACACTCATTTCATATAAAGAACATAACATTTACACACCATGCAACATAACCGCAATATGTATGAAAGCCAAACGCGAGTTTACTTTGTTATCCCTCGCCATAGGCGGAGGGATATTGTTTTGGCGTTTTCCGTCCGTCCGTATTTCTGTCCGTCCGGTACTTTTGTGTCCGGAGCCATATCTTGGAAGTGTTTTGGCGGATTTCATTGAAACTTCGTATGAGTATATATATTAATAAGAGGATGATGCATGCCACATGGCATTGTACACCATCCGTTATTTACGGAGTTATGACCCTTTGTATCTTGAAACAATGCTTTTTAATATAAGCTTAGAGCTTTATCTCCATTAACACATGAGCCAGAGCCATGAAACTTGCCATAGTTGTTCTCAATTATCTGGGGGTGCTTCACATTCAACAATATAATTTTAAAATTTTTAATTTTCCACGATTTTAAGCAAAATGTGACCGATTTCATAATCATTGGATTGTGATATGTTTGTGTCTGTGGTTTGTTAGCAACTAAAATATACCCGGAAACGAACCTGTTTCGTGTGTCTCTTCATAATTATTTTTTTTATTCAATATAAAACATACACTGTAAATATGTGCATAAGCAAGAACAAAAGTGGTATAATACAACAGTAATAATGTCAAACACATATTATACTGTTATTACTGTTTTCTTTTGCTTTGGTTGCATGTGGTGTATGCTGTTATTACTAGAGTTAGGTAGATGACAACTGGACTGGGTTATGAAAGTTTATGCGTTTCCATTTTTGTTCAAAAATATGAAGTTTATCGTTGTTGAGGGCTATTTCTTTTTCAATTTGGATCTTTAATTTTAAATAGTTTATAAAACAGTTGAAAGTAGGTATTTGTTTTTTGTATTTGAAGCTAAATACAAAATATTTCATTAATATGATTATGTGGTTCACAGTGTTATTAATTTCTGGTATTTTAAAATGATTCACACCGAAACTGATATTTAAGAGAGACAGTTTTAATTTTAATTGTTGGTTCTCTAGAAATGTTGTTAACTGGTTCCATAGAATTTGAATATGTTTGCACTCCCAGAAAAGGTGTTCTATTGTTTCAATGTGTTCGCTGCATATATCACATAAATTTGTGTTGGATAGGTTGCACTTAAAAAGGTATTTATTTGTAGCTATGATTCTATGGACATATTTATATTGAAAATTTCTCAGTGTGCTATCAATAGTTGTTTTATAATCTTCATAATTATTACCATTAATTCGCTGAGGTCGCGATTGAGGTATAAAACGCCAAATGTTTAAGTAAGGTTAAGTTAAAATAACAAATGTGGTTCGATTTGTATTATTGAAAAAGAATGGTATCATTCCGTGGCACAATGTTGGCGTTGCTAAAGGTAATTGGCCATACGAATTGGAACTTGGTGATGACCAATAGTTATTGGCGTGAATAGGGATTGGTTGACTGTAATAGTCACCGCCTCACAAGAGTTTTGCTTTCTTTTATATTTTAAAATGCCTGAGAGTTCTTTAAGGTTAATCAAGTACTTCGGACGTAAGCGTAATTGTAACACATCGATGAGGTCATTAAAGAAAACATCATGAGGGTTCTAATAGGTCTACCAGCGTCTCACGACGCATGCGTTATTTATTTAACAAAAATGGTTGTTATTCTCAAGCACATTTACATTTACTTGTAGCCTCGATTTTACTGGAAAATTCTGCCTTCTCATAAAGGTGTGAATATTCAACTCCTCGTTGCTCCAGTAATGCAAAGCGTGCGACTGGCATGGACATAAGCTCCTCTGGTTGCCCTCGCCATGATGCCCAGTCGAGGATCCGTAGAACGATAATCAACGTCGCAAGATACACGGGGAATAGACCCAACTTCATGAATATGGAAAAGGTGTGATAAACGTATGTTCACTTTTGAACATACTGTTGCTTTCAGTAATACATGACAGCGGCCGATACGCGGACTGGGCTGAATATCAGTTGGTTGTGTTTTACTAGAACTAAACACACTTATCTGTTACATTCGGCGTGTATGAATACAGTTAATAACAAGGCGAGCGATGGGTACATTAAGCAGTTTGATGATGCAATACTGCTTTTGTTTCGTAGGCGAAGCACTTTTAGTATATTCAAAAGGGCAAATGGCCATAAGACGCTCTTCTCAGACTTCAAAGGAAATAAATTGTTCTGCGGAGGTAATGTTCACAAGGTTTCATAGATTCAAAGGGAAATTGCTACAACACCTGACAGGCACGTTTTAGAACAAACCACAATTATTTTTGTACTCTGCTCATATATCCTAAGATCACAAACTTGTGGATGTTTTGAGAAAGTTGTATGATAAGTAGGTCAATCTTGTGGGAGTGTGAACCACAGCAGCAGAAAGAAAACTGCACCGCCTCATACCGCGACCATGCTCTTTCAATGAGCCATATCTAACTCGTTGGGACAATCGTTAAAACAGTGGCCTATAGAGTGTTCACAAGCGTTTTCTTTAATTTGACATATTGAAATGTAATCATTTTTTTAAATCGGTCGGAAATTCTTTTAAACAAAGGTTCTAACTTGATTGATTGAAGTTGGGGTAAAACAATGCCTCTACAGTGTCCACGAGTGTTTTTCTTTTTTTTGACCTTGCGACCTATTTTAAACCACACACGATGTGGTTTTGAATTAGTACAAATGTTCTGACCAAGATTCATGAAGATTGGGCAATACATGTGGCCTCAAGAGTGTTCACGAGCTTTTCCCATAATTTTGTTTTATTACCTTGTTGTTGACCCAACATGGTCATATTTAGCCAATAAACCATAAAGAAAAATGAGAAATTAAAACTCTAGACTAATCATTCTTTTTAATTTGACATACTGATTTTGTTTTTAAGCACACGTACCAAATTTCAAGTTCGGTCCAGAGTTCATTGGGACTCTTATTCTGACCCATTTTAATCAAGATTTGACAATAAATGTGGCCTCTAGAGTGTTCAGCTTTTCATTGTATTGACAAAAAAACTTTCTTTCAAATCCGGCTGAACTATGTTTTTGATGAAAAAGTGGCTGGCACGTTTCAATTAACCCATATACATTATACTTATATATAGATGTATTTATACTAAACCAATCGTTTTCTGAATTGATGTACAATCCCACTCTGTGCTTGAATGAAACTTGAACGTACATGGTCTAGAATGAGATTAATGTATTGGTTTCCTTTTTTTTAACATTTGCAGATAAAAATATTTAAAATATTTGGTGTTCATTGAACATTAAAGCATAAAGTTCTAAAGAATGTCACATGACACAATTTTTCTGAATGCATTTTCTTTTTAAAGCGAGATTATACGATTTTGTTATAAGTGTTAAAGTGTAATTTATTGATAAAATATGTTACAATAACACAAAATAGGCAAGAAAAAATACACATTGAAGACGAATTTCATAAAATGCAGCAAAGACAAATTAGCGCCCCGAGCCGATTGTGACGAAGATAGTTCGTACATATTTTCCTACAATAACCGAAGCATTCGTCTTGTTATTAGGATCAGAGTTAGTGTTCGTGTGTCGTATGATATACATATTGGCGAATTCGACTGTACAGACATTTTCGATTTCAGAATTAAATATCTGGCTTTTTTCGCATTTGTCGACTTAACTTTTATTGTAATTTATATTGAAATATTTATATAATAAGTTTTTTACACATTTTATATACATTCATAAATATCTGACAACATCGTATAATCTCGCTTTAATTTAATGATTGTATTTCATTTTCTTTTAAATTAATTACTATTTTATTACAAGAAAACATAAAACATACACGGGAACGTACAAATACTGTATTTGTAGCTGTTTAAATTTATGCGATAATTAGTTGGTAACTTATACTTCTCATATATATATATGTGTGTTCTGCCATGAATAATAGAAAAATCTTCACAACTTTATTTTTATTGGTTTGGTTAAATGGTTAATATTTATATCTTATTGTCATGTTCGTTTTTTTTCGTCCGACTCAGATTTTCTCTAAACAGTTTCCGTTTAAAAACCATTCAAAATATGTCGACGTAAACATGACACAAATATCAATACATTACCTTGACTAAAAACGCCATAGTTGACTGCAAGCAGCCTTCAGTTGACAGTTGCACTGGATAAATAGTAAATAAGAGTAAGGTCACTAGTTCATTTATTATATATAAACTAATTTCTAAACTTATAAATCCTTTAATTTTATATAAATCTAAAATTAATATGATACTGTATGCATAATAATGTAAAGGTCCATATATTATTAAAACAGAACTATAACATCCAAATCAAAGGGAGTTATTCTGTAGAATATTTGACAAAATACTTTGACACTTTCCGCCTAAACTTGATTTTCGGTAAAAGGGACTTCCTTCAAACTAAAAATACCATAACGCGGAAAGGGTCGTCCCTGATAAGCCTTTGCGGACTGCACAGGATAATCTGGGTCGACACTTTACGCATATGCATTAAGCCCAGTTTTCTCAGAACGCGGCTCAAATGCAAGATTAGCCATCTGTGCAATAAAGCTACAGCATATATCGTGTAAACAAGAACAAGATCTTTAATATGAAATTTATACCCACCTTAATTCGAGCTCTATTTCTTTGGTTTATTTGACTACCTTACATTCCTCTCGTCCAGCCACACTGTTTAAATAAATGCATTTTATGTGCATTCCGTTTAAATGTTTTTTTGTTACTTTTGTTCCAATGTCAAAGAATGACTTTGCATAAACGAACCTATATTTTTATTGTGTATTAATGTCATGAGTTGTGTTTTTATTCTTTAATATGGAGTGTTTTTTGCATATATGAAAAATGGTGGAATTGTATCATTGTATTGATAGATTAACACGTTACATGGAGCTTTTATAGATAAAAGAACAATCGAACGAACGGACAGATAGGAAGTTGATGTTGTCAGCATCTGACTTTCAGATAAAATATTTTTTATATTCACTTAATTTTGTTCCTTCTACATTAGGTTTATGCCTTGTTGTTTGACAATTGGTGCTTTGCCATAAATGAAGGACAGAGAATATATGAGTCGTGTTCTGAGAAAACTGGGCATAATTCATGTGTGTAAACTGTCGTCCAATATTAGCCTGTGCAGTCCGCACAGGCTAATCAGGGACGACACTTTTCGCTTTTATGACACGTTTCGTTTCTCTTCTTAGCACAAATATATATATATATATCAAATATAACACAAAGGTGAAGTTAAATTAATGTAAGCTGTTTATGAATTTTCATACCGATAACTGAGATCTGTTTACATATAAACATAAACCATATTATGGTTCGTCTTGACATTTGACAAACCTTCAAGCAAGGCTTAACACTGTATTGTAGAAAAAAATTCCTCTGAAATACTAATTCATCATTTCAGAGCGATTTCATCATCTTATTAAATTGCTGACGTCAAAATACAAGTAGAGGTTCTGTGAGGATTTCGCATTTATGTCCGCATGTGCACGTTGCTTCCAATAGAATAAAAAAGATCGTCGTGCGAATATCTGAGTGAAATCATTTTCATAATAACGTGCATTAAAAATGTCGTCGATCTGAAACACATTATCTTCATAGCAAAATTAACCCACCTTCACGGCGAGCATTGAGGTCTGCTTGGCGTCAAAGAAATCCACTGCTAGTATATGACGTCATCATGGAGTAAGTTGTGACGATATTACATTCCGTGCTGTTGGTATAATACTGCCCTCACCACATACACCTTTTATGGGATACCAAAGGGGTCGAAACTTTAACTTCTGCTCGAGCAGAAAAATCCTGCTCGACCAGCATTTATTTTTAGATTATGGCATTAGCCAATCAGAACTCTTGTTATATTTGCCTTTTGGTGCGAAACTGGTTTGTTTGGAAAAAATGGCTGCTGCCATGATGGTGCCTTTTTCACATCTTCTGCAAGTTTATGTGACGACCTGTTTAAAGTTTAACATTGACACGCGGTAAGTGCTTTATATTTTGGCTGCAAACTAGTCGATCAAAAAATTGTTGCCATTCGCTTAATAAGAAAATCGATCATAAATTTCTAACGGCTGTTAAAACTTTTGCGAAAATCACGACGATGACTGATAAGAATTGCTCAATGGGTGCGCAAGTGTAGGTTCTCTGTTTCTATCGATTTATTTTCTTAATGATTCTTAATAATTGCTTCCGTCACAGGTGCCGATTGCCTGTGATTGTGCCTTTCTGGTTAACATTGTTTACGTTTCTCGTTCTCCCCATACATGTCCTAACTTTTACAATTATCCAAAATATCATGTCTGTTAACCAGTTCTCAGTGCCCCAGATAAGCTGCGTATCTGCGTCTTTCACCCTATTAAAATGTTTAAAAATGCAAAGAAATACAATATCATGAGTATTGAAAACGCAACCAATTTGACTTTTACGCAAATTCGTCAAATTAACGATACAAAACTTCGATTAAAAATGATTTGCTCATTTTAGGTATTTTCTCTTTGGAATTATTATCGTAACGCGGTGACGCTTACATTCAGCAAGCTCAGCAAACGGTCATAGTTATTCAAACGCTATGCGTTTTCAATCTGACCTAATTCGTGGCCCATTGTGCATGTATTTGTAAAGCGTCTGTACTTTCAGTTTCTATTACAATGCGAAATAAAAATAGCTAAGAGAGGTCGAAAGACGTCCGAGAATGTTGCGCCAAAATATCAGCCGATCGCAAACTTTTTTGAATCAAGAAAGCAAGAGCCAATAAGTGCCGAATCATTCGTGTTATCGATTTTGTTAGAAACTGTGTATACAGCAGTTGAGTTGACATCCAAAAAACATGATGGAAAGTCTGTGACTTAACAAACCTGTCAAAAGTATAAAAAGGCATGTCATTGGTTAGAAATTGTCGACATTTTTTAAAGTTTATATCATGGACAGTTTAAAGGATTAAATATATTAGGAAACATCAGTTTATTAAAATTTATGATGATAGTTTACAGTTCTATTGAATCAATACAAGTGTGCAGCGTCAACGGAAGTAAATCAGCAATTATTTTAAGGTATGCATTTCACTCTATATGAAGAATGAAATCACCCTATTTTTCAAAATCAATGTTTGAAAACCCTATTTCCCAGTTAATTATCTGGGGCACTGAGTTCTCGAGGACTTTTCTCAATTTCAATGTAAATTATTTTTCACCGAGGCCAATAAGCTTGTTAAAAGCTAACAACAGGTAAAATGTGAGTTGTGTCTGAATTACAAGTTGTTTTATTTTTCATAATTGAAATGTTTACAATTTACTATTTATTGAATAACTTGGCAGTGGATAATTAAGTTCTGGGATGTTATTTTCAGCTCTGAACTGCGAAAAAATTGCATAATAATAACATTGGTGGCACTATAATGAGTTAACTTTCATCTGTCCTTCCATTTAAATGTCCCTAAAGCAGACTTCCCAAACTTTGCAGAAAGAGTTTAGGCATTGTTTTACACACTCATTTTAACCATGGCATGCTATTGTACAACATGTCTTGACGGAAATAATTTCGATAAAAAATATTTACAGGAAATAATTTTTCCATTGCGAATCGTTTGTATCTTTTTATCTTTATTCTGAAATGCCCCTCTTAAGAATAATGTCATGTATAGCTGGTTTAGAATTAAGGATGATGATATGTCCTAACAGCATTTTGTCATGTCATTTACTGTACTTCTTAACCTACATGTATTTAAATATTCAGTCCCCATATAACTACGCCCATATGTTGTGGACATTTTCATACAAGAATACAAACAGGAATATGTATTGGAGTTTGCTGTATAAATTGACAGTCAATCGGAGGGTAACAGGTTTATTTTTAACCAGATGTGAGGAACTAAACGCAATTTGCAGGGAAAAAAATATATCCCTTAATACCACTTAAGTATATTTGCATCAAAGGAGCTCTGGTGTCGTGAGGTTAAAGAAACTAGTGTTGAATCTAAAACATTAAGCATCATGAACTCAAAAGTGAGAAGCCAAGTCAGACACCGCTAAATGTAAAAAAATCTGTCAGATGTTAGGTCTGACAGGCTAGGAAATTCTGTCAGACTGAAGGATAATTTTTGGATTCTACTTATTAGCATACCTGATAATAGCATATTTATGTTATTAGCATATATAATGTCAAAGCACAGATTAATTCTTATATTTTAATGTATTTTTCTTCTTTTAATAGCATAATTTTTAACCCCAATATTCAGAATTCACTTAAAGTCTTTATAGCATATAGAACATTCTCAGAATGCCAAGAAAATATGCTTTAAATCTGCAAAAATATGCTCAAATGCAAATGCAAATACCTTAGAATACAATTCCATTTGATAAATAGTTATCTTAAACATCAATCATATACAATGTTGCATTTACATTTCACTTTGACGATCAATTATTAACAGATTTGACTTATTGTATGCCCCCAGTTGCTATATTTATGCTAAAATGTGTGTTCCTGTTAATATCATATTCCTGTTATTAGCATAATTTTTGCTGACATGAAATGCTAAGAACAGGAATCCACTGTAGCAAGATATTAATCAGGTATTATGGTTTGAATCTGTGAACTATTATTTTTAATGGTGAAAGAAAATCTCCATTGCGCGTTTTCAAAAATTCCTAATCAAGCTTGGTAAAAGAACACACAGAATAGCAAATTTATTACAGCGCCAAGTTCCGGGTAAAAATGATTGATATTTTTTATATTCCGTAAAGACAAATGCCGCATCATATCCTATGGGTGATTTAAAAAATAATGAAGCCTAAATAAAACATGCATTTATTTTCATACCATTAAGCATGTTTGAGTTCTTTTTCTATCTTACAGAAGTGTTTCCATGTGATTAACTTAAATGTGAAAGTTCTTCTCAATAACTTGCTTCATTAACAAAATATATTGAACAATATCCTTAAAATTGCCCCAAGTGTACTGGTTTTGGCGTGACATTTTTTGTAAAGGCAATTTTCAATTTTATACTTCAATAAAACTTTCAGAAATATAAGGTATTGCCAGATTTGTTTGTTTTGGATAAAGCTTCAACACCTTGTTTCGGAGGCATTTTTTCTGTATTATATATGACTAAGTTACACAAAGTTAAAGCAGGTTTTCATCCGGGGATTCGAGAAAATATCATAACACATTCTATTTAAAAGGTAGATTCTAATTAGTTTGTATTATACATCAGCGGCTCGACTAGAGCCAATCAAAAGACTTGCTGGAGTCTTCAAGCCTCATTCGGTTAATTTAACTCAGCGTTCATTGCTACACTTTTGACTCATACACAAGATGGTTTGTGCTTATCGTGATTCGCGTATGCGGTAATGGATACATCCGAGTGGACGCACATATTTCAAAACGATGCGTCTATTTCGATATTAATTTGTGCGTCATAGACGCGAGACGCACATGTAGATTATACCCTGGAATAACTAAATCAACAAAAGGTTACCAGACAACAACTTTTGAATGACCCACGTACATTTGTTCAAAACACATTAAATTAAAAATTAATAATTATTATAATGTGATACATTGTAATGGTTTAATTATACTCTTAGCATTGAAGTGCAATTTTATGCCTGGGACTTCCAAAATTTAATGCTTACAAATGGCTAACATGAGAAGGCTGAACTCCAAGGTCAAAGTCGCACTTACAGGTCAATAGTCAAATATGGCTATTAACAGGTTGTGTTTGACATAAGCGTAGTTTTGCGACAAAAGTGGAATGTGGGGGCAACTGTGCCTTATGAACACGTCTTTTTTTTTTAGGTCTATCATATTTTTCTTTTACTAAGTTCATGCCTTCTATCAGGTAAATTTGTGTCCGTGAACTCATATGAGCTCTTAAGGGCCATCATGGCCCGCTTGTTATGTTAAATATCTACTTTATTTCAAACATCTGTAAAATTGATAATTTTTAAATGTGTGAAAACAACACAGACTTCAATTGGTATTAGTCTAATTAAGTCTACAACAAACATGTGACATTTTGCAATACATGTATAGCAAAACCATAATTTATATTTAATGAAATTTTATATAATACAGTTTAGAAAATGTCAATATGTGTGTCACACAAATAATAGAACATACATTATGCCACAGTGGATGATTGGTGTTTGAGACGCAGTTCGTAGTTCGGAAGACGCGCAAAAGCAACTCACAAAGTGTTGATTATTTTAGTGTTTATTTTCATAAAGTACTCAATTAACAGCAATAATAGCAATTATCTTTAGATAACACAGTTCTGACACACAGTATTAATATCTATAGGTTATAGGAAAAAGATGTTCAACTTTGTGAAGAAAGCATGAAACTTTGTATATAACCATTTTAAGGTATGCTGAATTCAATAAGATGTGAGGACACGCGATTGGATAACTCTATATGCCCTAAAATGAGGCTCCAAAAGGGGGCCCATTTTTATTTTTTTTATTTTTGAGCAACAGGATAGAAAGCAAAAACAATACATATTTTTTCATTTACTATTGTTTCTTTATCTAAAAATGTATCAATATTTAATATATCAAACATTTTTATACTAAGAACACAGTACAATTACAAAAATGAGGCCCCAAAAGGGAAAAAATCTAAAAATAATGGTTAACATAGACATTTAATGCTAAAAAATGTCCACTTATTGATCTTACATATAATATTTAATTAAATTGATCTTAATAAAAGTTTCTACAACTTTTTAAATCCAAAACTAAACAATTCCTGCCCCAAAAGTAATGAGGCCCCTAATGGGGAACAATTAAGTAATACCTCTCTGGTAATGCAAATATTACAAATAATGTTGAATCACAGGACCAATAAAAAATCTTAAAATAATTTATCATTTAAAATAATTTATCATTTTTGCATAATTAATATCTCATAACAAGTATTACATATTTAATTATTAAGGTTAAAGCCATATATGAGGCCCTACATGGTAACTTACTAATAATTGTTTAGTGTATATAAACTTCAATACTGAGTATCAGCTTCAATACTGAGGATGAGTAAAATGAGAACACGATTAAGCCAAACAGTACCTAATATTATTTTCTTTCATAACTATTCATAAACTTCAGTTCATATCAAATGCATGATAAAACATATAATAATTATGTTTAAATAACAAGCAAACTAACTAACAAATGAACTTGATCAAGTCTGAACAACATCAGTGTTGAATATGTTATCTTAATTCGGTTTGGTTCTTGTAATATTTGATAGAAGTAATTGTCTCCTAAACAATGATAATTCAATAGTCTGTTCATGTATGGTTAATGCATAATTATACACAACTAAAATGATCAGTAGATTAAAACTCGGAATGAGGCCCTATTCTTAGTTTTTCATGTATACCGGTATTATCTAAACATATCATGAAATGTATTATATATAATTCCATTAGTTTTATACAGCAGTAATTCGTACTGATGTCATGTATTCATATCATAAAAACCTATTTATAATAGAGTGTATACTTAAATGTATCTAATACTTTTGGTATATACTCGTATTATGCAAGTATCTTATTCTCTTACACAAAGGCCTTCACAATGGCACAACTGTGTACAGAGTAAATTTGCCTTGATGCATTTACATCTACCAGAGCAGGTGTTTTTACAGTTGCATTTGATAAGCTCTCTACAACTCTTAGCAGGTTCTGGAAGGGAACTCCAAAATGGGACCCAAGTGTCATTGTTCTTGATCCACCCCCAGTCATTAGGATTATGCAACTCAGGATTCACAATCATGGCTTGACCCCAAACGTGACCTGCTTGATACACAGCCCTATTAACATGCTCGACAAGTGCAAGTGCGCATCTGGTAGGTGAAATATTTTCAATCTGTCTATTTCCTTGAGAAAAGAGATGCTTCCTAGCTTCATTTACAGATGCATGGGATGAGGTTTTGCTGTACAATAAGATAATGTATCTTTCCACAACTTTGAAATCCTCATCTGTCACTGAAAGTAAGGGACTTGACAACCGTTTAAATACTGGAAAAAGATGAGGGAGCGTAATGAATAGCGTGAATGCTGTCTTTTTGCCAATGCTTGCAAATGCAGAGACGTTATCGCATCCTGACAATGCATGAAGAAATAAAAGGCCAAACGAAACATCTTTGCCAAGACGAGTGGCTATCAAATGAGCTGGTATGTACCTAAATTGTTTGGCGTGTCCAAATGCTAGCCACAGTTCACAATTTTCAAACTGACTGATGGTGCAAATCGTTAGCACTAAGACATCTGTGTCAGTTGCATGAAGCATTACTCGTGTGTAGCCTTGTTTATACGCATCCACAGCATGCAAAATCATATGAGAATCAGTTTCCTCATGGTTGCAAGGCTGGATATTGCTGATATCTGGTTTCACTGACTGAGTGCTGGTGTTAGCAACTAAAACATTCTCTCTAAAAGTGGTCAGAACCACCTTCCCTGGTGGTGTTTTCAAAAGACTAATTTGTGTTGCCAGAAACTCGAAAAGTGTTGTCTTGTTTACATCAACCCTTAAGAATGATTTCCAGTTAGCAGGAATTCGAGTCGTTCCGTTTACTCTGATTGTATCGCCTGTCGGGTCTGTATGTATCCCATACAACATTGATCCTGTCGACTGACATTATCTGCTTAGATATATAAGGTAATACAAGCTTCAATGCATAATCACTGAACGTTAGAACTCTCTTGTCTGACCTGTTGGGATCCAGGGACTGAACAATGGCAGCACCATCTAGTATGCTAACCTCTACAGGAGGACTGTATCTGGCGATTCATCTTCTCTTTCTAGACACTTCAGTAGGTATGCTTTACTACCTAATCTCATCTTGTTATGTTCTGCTATAGATGGGAGCCATGCATGGTTTTCGTGTTCAAAAAAGGTGTCTAAATCACCGTCTCTCACCTGACATGAAATATATATTGTAGAAAATAATTGAATGTCACTTTTCATACTCTTAACTTTTGATGCCTTTGCCTCTTTCATTCTGGACCCAGTTAGAAAAAGGGGAAGCAAATTTTTTTATTGTCTCGTAAAAACCTTTTATATTGTTGCTTAGACGTTCGTTAATCATAGATTCGTACTGAGCTTTTCCTATTGATTCTGCTGTCTAGACTGACATGATTACCTCAGGAGACATGACAACTTTTGTGTCAAGTGTTCAACACTCCACTACCAAATATCATGCTGGATACTCATGTGGATAATTGCTGAAAAGTTAATTGTTAAAAAAACGTTTTTTAATCTTACTGAGTGATTAGTAACATAGTTATGTATATTGTGTGAACATTTGTTATGTGATTTTCAAAGGTGAAGTTGGTATTTGGTGTAAAAATTAATGTTTTTTCCATTAAATTTCCTTGCTAGAAAAGTTTGGGTTACAATCACGACAATACTAAATATACATGTATATAGCAGCTTATCATTCTATTATTATAAATTGACAAGAATTCCATAAAGTTTATGTGGCATACTATTTATCCTATCTCAACATGTTTATATGAACATTAATAGATGTGCATTGAAAAAGTAAGGAATATTCAATTGTATACTTCTGAATAATTTGATATCTTTATTATAATTGTAAATAACATAATTATATTTATGCTCTGAGATCATTACATACTCTTCGCATATATATATATACTTTCCATTACATAGTTTAATTAACATTAATTAATATGTTGTTAAATTCAATAATAAACTATGTACATGTTCTGTTATGTTCTTTATATTTTAATCCATCATTCAAATACAAGCACGATGCTCTTTATTAAAATGTGCTTTAGTTAATTTATAGTATCTCTTTGATACCTATTAGCCCGAAAAGATAAGGTTTAATATAATTATTTACCTATAGATTTGAAATGAAGGTAAATACTATATGATACGGGTATTAAATATATTTACTTCTAATGTTATACAAGGGTGTATATGTACTAAAGGTAATGTACTTATAATCTCCCCTTTCAAGTACGAATTTGGAGGATTATCATGTAATGCATCAATAAATACCCATACAATTTCAACAGTTCACGCACCTCTCATTCATAATATTGCATTATTTAAACATTTAAATCATTTTAACACAATAATTGTGACATATAGCAATTTCAGGAAAATCTCTATCTCAAAACAGCTGTTGTTACCTCCCTTTTTGAAATTGGTTTAAAAGTGGGTTCCCGGACAGATAGAGCATGTCCTCACGTCTTATTTTATTAAGGGTATATTAAATAAGCTTCATACCAATTTTGGTGGTTGAACATCTTTGGGTTTTTTTGTGCCATAACTTATTCACTATAATTGTTTAGTTAAATTAATGTTTGTTTAGAAGCAATGTTTTCTTGTTACGTTTAATGCAATTTATATATGTATCACAGAATAACACAAAGTCAAGTAAACAAGGACTTGACACATTTTTATCCCCCGCCAAAGGCGGAGGGATATAGTTTTGGTGTTGTCCGTCAGTCTGTCAGTCTGTCATCTGTTAGTCCGTCCATCACAAACTTTTCAGGTCTATATCTCAGAAACTATAATTATAAGAATTTGCATCATGAAACTTAATGAATTTATAGATATCAATGAGGAGAAGTGCCGTGTAGAAGAACCATAACCCTACACTTTCTTAAATAAGGGTTATTGCTCTTTGTTGTTTTTGTATGATGTAACTTTTCAGGGCTATATCTCAGACACGAAACAAGATTTCAACATGAAACTTCATGGGCGTATAGATATTAATAAGGAGAAGCTCCATGCACAAGAACCATAATCCTTTACTTTCTTAAATGAGAGTTATTGCCATTTGTTGTTTTTGTATGATGTAACTTTTCAGGGCTATATCTCAGATATGATACAAGTTTTCAACATGAAACTTCATGGGCGTATAGATATTAATAAGGAGAAGCTCCATGCACAAGAACCATACCCCTACACTTTTTTAAATAAGAGATATTGCCCTTTGTTTTTTTGTATGATGTAACAACAAAAAAGTAAGAAAAGGCACAACCCTACAAATAAGCTTTAATTAAGTTATTCACCCATCAATAAACAAAATTTATTTGGTGGGGGATATCAATTAAACGAATTTTCTTGTTGTTTATATTATAAAAGTGAGGACTTCATATAAAATTTATTTATCAAAATGAAGACTTGCCCTAAATTAGTTGTTTGCAAATAAGAATTTTCCCCAAAAATCTTTATATAATTTAAAGTGAGGACTTAAGACACACAATTCATTTGATGAAAATAAAGACTTGTCCTACAATTTTTTTTTTTTGGAAAATAATAATTTTCTCAAATAAATGTGAGAACTTGATACACAATTCATTTGATCAAAATAATACTTTTCCTTCAATTACAATGTAGTTTTTTTTTTGTTAAATAAGATTTTTCTCAAAAACATTCTAATCAATCAAAATGAGGACTTTACACAGAACTTATTTTATTATAAAAGTGAGGACTTGACACACAGATTGATTTATCATAAAAGTGAGGACTTAATGCACACTTCATTTTATCAAAATGATGATTTCCCCTTTAATTAGTTTTTTCAAAATAAGATCTTTTTAAAAAAAAGTATTTGCAATCAAAATGAGGACTTTACACAAAACTTATTTTATTATAAAAGTAAGGACTTGACACACATATTGATTTATCATAAAAGTGAGGACTTAATGCACACTTCTTTTTATCAAAATGATGACTTGCCCTTCAATTAGGTTTTTTGAAAATAAGAACTTTCTCAAAAAAATTATTTGTAATCAAAATGAGGACTTTACACAAAACTTATTTTATTATAAAAGTGAGGACTTGACATACAATTGATTTATCATAAAAGTGAGGACTTGATACACACTTCATTTTATCAAAATGATGACTCCAGTTTTTTAAAATAAGAACTTTCTCAAAAAAATTCTTATCAATCAAAATGAGGACTTTACACAAAACTTATTTTATTATAAAAGTGAGGACTTGACATACAATTGATTTATCATAAAAGTGAGGACTTGATACACAATTCATTTTATCAAAATGATGACTTGCCCTTCAATTAGGGTTTTTGAAAATAAGAATTAACCTCCAAAAACTCTTTATTTCATCAAAATGAGTTCTTAACATACAATTCTTGGCAAGCATGTCTTATGAATCATTTCCTGAATACAATAATTAGATGGACACTGGACAGTTATGTAGATTGATGTTGTGATTAAGCTTTCGATTTTGTGATGCAGGAGATGATGCCAATGATTCACCATTAGAAGATATGACGGTAACAGTGGTCCAGAACTTGGCTCAACCAGAGTTCCACCAACATTGCAACATGCACACAACCAGCAAAACATACCAAGGTACTTGGGAGAGAAAATATTTTGTGCTCATATTCAACCATTCTTGTAAAACTTCAACGCGGACAAGTTTATGGAAGTTGTGGCAAAGGATTGCTCTCTTTCTTGTGAAACAGCTGGTAAGGCTGGTGATGCCCCAGATGCACTAGAAGACATTAATTTTTAGCTTGTCTATTGTATATGAAATATATATAGTGGAGCTATCTTACTCAACCCGGGATCGGCTTCCCGTAAGCGTAAGCGTGCAAATGTTAAAGTTTGCGTACTACCCCAAATATTTCCTATGTCCCTTGACAAATTTCTTAAATATTTTGCATACTTCTTTACCAACATGACCCCAACTTACAAACAAGAGCAGACAACTGTATCAATCATTTTATAAGAATAATGGCCTTTTTTCCACTTAGAATATGCATATTATTAACAACTCTATGTAAAAGTTTGCGAACCACCCCAAATATTTCCTATGTCCCTTGACATATTGCTTTAATATTGTGCATACTTCTTTACCAACATGACTCAAATTTGACACTGCCTTGGGGGGTCAAAAAATTGAAAATTTGCTTATTATATAAGGCCTATTTTGTGAAAACTTCAAAAATCTTTACATCCATAACCATTGGGCCTAGGGCTACCAAATTTGGTATGTAATGACATCTAATAGTCCTCTACCAAGTTTGTTCAAATTATGCCCCTGGGGTCAAATTTGACCCTGCCCTGGGGGTGTCAAAAATCGAAAATTTGCTTATATAAGGCCTATTTTGTGCAAACTTTAAAAATCTTCTTGTCCTAACCGTATGGCATAGGGCTACCAAATTTGGTATGTAATGACATCTTATGGTCCTCTACCAAGTTTGTTCAAATTAAGCCCCTGGGATCAAATTTGACCGTTCCCCAGGGGCCACAAAATTGAACATATGCTTATATTGGGCCCATTTTGTGCAAACTATAAAAATCTTCTTGTCCATAACCATTGGACCTATTTCTACTAAATTCGGTAGGTAGTGACATATAATAGTTCTCTACCTAGTTTGTTCAAATTATGCCCCTGGGAACAAATTTGACCTTGCTCCAGGGGTCACAAAAATGAACATATTCTTAAATAAGGCCTATTGTGTGCAAACTTTAAAAATCTTCTTGTTCTTAATTATAGAGCCTAGGGCTACTAAATTTGGTATGTAGTGATATCTAATAGTCCTCTACCAAATTTGTTCAAATTATTTCCCTGGGCTCAAATTTGACCGGGCCCCGGGGGTCACAAAACTGAACATATGACGTTTACCAGTGGAGATTACTGCGGCCGTTTGGCTGTGAGCAACAACAACATCAACATCTTTTAAACATGAGATAAAACCCTGTAATTTAGTGCCATTTTAGGTCAGATGGTGACTGCTTACAAAGGCATTGAAGTAAGAACATATGTGTTATGAATGTTTTTCTTACAAACTGAAAAAAGTCGGCTTTTATTTAAATATGTTGAAAGTGACCATATATCTGGATGAAAATATTTTGGATGACATGTTAATTTCATGTCTTTTTTTGTAGTGTTAAAACCAGTTTAATAATATATTATTGATTTTAAAAACACAACTTCCATGAACATAATTATTTCAAGAAAAGTCAATATATGATACTGCAAGGTAAACTCAAACTTTGTATCCAAGAGAAGGTGTTGAAATTAATGAAGTGCAATGTTCTTAACTATCGTATATGCTGCTTTTTAATAACTAATGATTCATTGTTCCATTTGTGAATCGTGACTCATGAATTGTGGATATGATTGTCAATTGCTCAACAATCCATATATTTCTGACCATTTTATAATTTTCTTAATATAAGTTATGAATTGATCTTAGAAGTCAAATGTATTGCTTAATTAAAAACATTTATAAATATAAAGAAATAATCTTTAGATTATCATAATATTCTCAGGCCTGTTGGTCTAAGGGATGTGTGGGTTGATGAGCAATTTCTCCTTTTATCACAATTATTTCTACCCTACCTGATCATTTCCTTCATATTCCATTTTAATTTAATTGACATCTGCAACCTCTTTCAAATTGGGAAAGTCCAAAATGTGTCGTTAGGTAAAGGTTTAAGGCATTTTCATTCCTATGGGTCTTGAGAATCTGTTTCAAATCAAATGCGTAGATTTGATCGTCGGCGTCTAAAAATATGTGAAATAGAAAGAACGACAATATCTTTTGGAGAGATAAATGTACCTACGTTATAAGCAAAGGACCTGTGCAACAATTCCGGCTTTTAAGTCTGTTTAGTTAACACGCTAGTAACTTTTTCCATTTATAAAAATGCTCACCCTTCCAACTTTAAACCCCCAGTGGGACGAGGGATAGAAAGAGAAAGTCACATGCTTGAGTACATTTCAACCCATGCGCATTGCACTTTTTTTTTTCGCAAAGAAAAAACAGTGGAGCGATACAGGACTATCATGGCCCTCTTGTTTTGAATATACAGTTATTATATATGACTTATTACTTATTAAAGATCTTTGCTAAAAGAATATACAAACAAGACTTAATATCTCGGCTATCAAAACTGATTTATATAGTTATCATTATAGTATTCAGATATTACATACTGATATCCATACACAAATTCTGGCATTCATTTATTTTCCTTGTCTTGACACTTTCTTCCAACAAATAACCACTTACTGTTAGATCAGCAATATTCGGACAGGTAAACTCTATCTAAAACCATGGTAAAGTCTAACCCCATTATTGCAGTTTATGGTTTATGTATAAATATGTGAAATACATGTATGATTATAAAATTAAGAAATTTAGAAGCACAAGATAATGTATCACTTGTGACCAACCAATAGCTTTACAATAATTTTGCAAAACAGAAATGTACATGGAGTATAAAATTTAACTTAGATTTATTGGAATGTGAAATACATTTTTAAAAGCTGAATAACAGATCTATTAACATATTTCTCTCTGACAATACTAATGGCACAAACTTGACATTGCTTATTTGATGACTTGAATTGATAACACTCTTAAATAATTATAATGGACATGCTATGCCTTAAAAAATGTTTTTTGGTCCAATTATGACATTTAAAAATTATTCAGTACCCATGCTTCAATAGCTCGTATATTCAGATTACCCTACCCATTGAATACCTGAACATTGTAATATATTTATAAGATATAATCGCTCCGCAAATTTCTTTGTGTGAGTGTAGTGTCAGGCAATTTGAAAAAGATCTACAATAAATTAAATTTCTTTCATATCATACCTTCCAAATCACTCGAAGCCTTTGACTAGTAATGGCTGCAATATGAGAACCATAGCTGAAACTTTCAATTTAAAATCCACTGGTGATCAGCAATTTAACGAACTTGTTCGAACATTTGGCCATTATTGAGGAGGGCATATTTTAGTCACACCTTACCTCTAATTCTGAGTTCTTGTGTGTGTATGTGTGTGAGTATTCTGTATGAAATTAGTATCATCTCTGTAATTTGTGCATTCCTAGAAGGATTTCAATGTCATTTCATATTTATGCCCCCCTTCGAAGAAGAGGAGGTATATTGCTTTGCACATGTCGGTCGGTCTGTCGGTCTGTCGGTCCGTCGATCCGTCCACCAGGTGGTTTCCGGATGATAACTCAAGAATGCTTAGGCCTAGGATCATGAAACTTCATAGGTAGATTGATCATGACTCGCAGATGACCCCTATTGATTTTGAGGTCACTCGGTCAAAGGTCAAGGTCACGGTGACCCGAAATAGTAAAATGGTTTCCGGATGATAACTCAAGAAGGCTTATGCCTAGGATCATGAAACTTGATAGGTACATTGATCATGACTGGCAGATGATCCCTATTGATTTTGAGGTCACTAGGTCAAAGGTCAAGGTCATAGTGACTCGAAATAGTAAAGTGGTTTCCCAATGATCACTCAAGAAAGCTTATGGCTAGGATCATGAAACTTCATAGGTACATTGATCATGACTCGCAGATGACCCCTATTGATTTTCAGGTCACTAGGTCAAAGGTCAAGGTCAAAGTGACAAAAAACATTTTTACAAAATGGCTGTCACTACAACTGAGAGCCCATATTTTATATTTGCCTGACTACAGTACAGACACAGTGTACTTAAACAAAAAGCCCGTCAGCAGTGTTCTTTTTTCTCGATGGGTGACACTTCCCGGGGGATGGACACGCTACTTACCGCGTTGTTTGGCCGTCATTCACCTTGTTTCACGATGAAAAGGAGTCGGCAACATGGGAATTGGAAATATGCATTCTGCAAACTAGGATACATTGTAAATAACCGAAATAATAAATATTCGGCCGATGGGGAAATGGCAAAAAATGACTTCGCAAACTGACAATCTGAAATTCAAAATTCAGCAATCCGGTACAAAGATAGCGACGATCACAGCTTCATTGCTTTATTTGTCCGTTTCACCAATTTTAGATTTTTACTGTGTAGAGGTTAAACCACTTTCGACAGCTAATTGGTGTTTATCTGTTGTGTAATGCCAATAAAGTTGTGAAAAACTAAAGAGTCAGTGTTTATTACATGTATTCCCTATCAGAGCTGTATGTGTAAGAAAAATAAATGAAATTATGAAGATGATTTATATACATGCTAACGCAGTGTAACTGTTAACAGATATTCATTTTCATTTTTACCCGTTACGGTTATCAGAAAGTCCCCAGGAAGCACTTTTTTTCATAATTTGTATGACACAATAAAACATTATTTGTACATGATCGTATTGCATTTAATCTAAATAAAATTTGCTCGTCCAATGAAAGTTGTGTCCCATAATGCATTGTACTCTTTACACTTCTGATGAATGGTGTAGGCCTCAGATTTTGGCTTTTTGAGAAAAAAAAACTGTTAAAAACATGCCCCCGGGGTAAATTTTGGCCATGCCCCATTACCCAGGTGAGTGATAAAGGGCATTTTTTCAATCTTGTCTAAAAAAATTCATAAATATAACAATGTTTCATTATAAATTTCTGCTTGAAAAGAGAGAATATGTATTGCTTAAATAAGGTTTATAGTAAATTAAAAACAGCGTTATTACATGTATACCCCTTTAAGCTACTGTAATCCTTTAGTTCAGAAACATTTCAAACAGCTTTATGGGGAACAAAATAATGTTCTATGGTCCAACCAGTTTGTATAATGTTTTAAAACTATTCAATATTCCCCACAGGATTTTGAATAGCTCAACAAATGAGATATTTTACACCTAAAGAAGATTCCTTTGTGTGAAATAGACATGCTAAAATATCCACAAACATTTTTTATGCTCCCCCAAAATTTATTTTGGGGGGAGCATATTGTCGCCGCTTCTTCTGTTCGTCTGTGTGTCCGTCCGTGCACAATTTTTGTCCGGGCTATTTCTCAGCAACTCATGACCGGAATTCAATGAAACTTTATGGGAAGTTTCACTACCAAGAGGAGATGTGCATATTATCAGCGGGTTCTGGTCGGATGATTTTTCACAGAGTTATGGCCCTTTGAAATTTTACATTAACTGTACATATAGTGCAATTCTTGTCCGGGCTATTTCTCAGCAACTAATGACCGTAATTCAATGAAACTTTATGGGAAGCTTCACTACCAAGAAGAGATGTGCGTATTATTAGCGGGGTCTGGTCGGATGTATATTCACAGAGTTATCGCCCTTTGAAATTTTCTATCAAGCAATTATTGTCCCCCCAACTACTGTGCCCTCAAGACGTTTCCTTTTATCTGAATATATAGTGCAATATTGTGACAAAAAAAAACCTTTGGGGAGCATTGATCACCGGTCTCCGACGGTTTCTTGTTTTATTATGTTTCCTTTAAGCTGAATAATGTTCAATATGATATTTAAGCAAATTAGCCAATGGTTTATTTAACCCATTCCAATAAGAATTGGAAACTTATCAACATTTTATTTGTATAACTTTATGTGCAATTTGCATGTCAGATTTTTGTGAATTAGTAGCTTTGATATTGCAATTGTTTAATTACTGTAATTTAAATCATACTTACAAAACCTTTAAAATCAATGCTATTAAGTTTCTATATATGAAGAAGACGACGCAGAAGAAGAGGACAAGGATGCATTCTACGACGCCTTCAAAGTGTTTCAAAGGACATCCCCCAACACGACATGCTGATGTTGCTCGGCGACTTCAATGCTAAGGTTTGCTGCGACAACAAAGACAAAAAGAGGACCATGGGAAGACATGGAGTGGATGTGATCACCAACAACGGGGAGAGGATTAGTCAATTCTGCCAACAGAACGACTTGGTCATAGGAGGGACCCTGTTCGCGCACAAGGAGATCCACAAACTTACATGGACATCACCAGACAGCAGGACCCAGAACCAGATCGACCACATCATCATCACCTACACAAGGTCGATGTATCGTATTAAATATATCATGCGTCGCCGCGACTGTCAAGAAAAATATTGTGCGTCGCCGCGACTTTTAAGAAAAATATTGTGGGTCGCCGCGACTGTCAAGAAGGACATCCCCCAACACGACATGCTGATGTTGCTCGGCGACTTCAATGCTAAGGTTTGCTGCGACAACAAAGACAAAAAGAGGACCATGGGAAGACATGGAGTGGATGTGATCACCAACAACGGTGAGAGACTAGTCAATTCTGCCAACAGAACGACTTGGTCATAGGAGGGACCCTGTTCGCGCACAAGGAGATCCACAAACTTACATGGACATCACCAGACAGCAGGACCCAGAACCAGATCGACCACATCATCATCACCTACACAAGGTCGATATATCGAATTAAATATATCATGCGTCGCCGCGACTGTCAAGAAAAATATTGTGCGTCGCCGCGACTTTTAAGAAAAATATCGTGGGTCGCCGCGACTGTCAAGAAAAATATCAAGTATCGCTTCGTGTTTCTAGTTTCGCCCTTGATGAAAGAAGTGCAAGATTATATATGGCACTATCAGGATTCCGTATGTTTTAGTATTTGCTCCTTGTTGTCCTGGGTATTGAACCCTCAGGGCAGGCAAGTCTAGTGGTTATGTTTTAGTATTTGCTTCTTTTTGTCCTGGGTTTTGAACCCCCAGTGCAATTTTTGTTTGTATGCCCCCAGTAGGGTGGAATATGGCAGTTTTACTGTTCATTCCAATTGTCTGTGAAGTGAACTATTTCTAAATTTGTTAAGTGCTTGATTTAAAATATGTCATTACCACTAAATGTAGATGTAAAATGACACAATTTTCAATCGAAGTTATGTAAATGTTCCTGAATTATTTGCACATGCACTAAACCATGGCAGATTTGCAAAGCCTCTGACAAAGCAATAGATGGTTTACGTGGGTAATGTCTTTGACATATCTTTCTTTTCTTTTTTATTTGAGACATCTTCAGAAACAACGATAATTATTTGTAAAAATGGTTGAGTGTATGAGTGCACATTTGTGTGTCTGTTACTGTATGTATGTGTGTGTTCGGGTTTGTACAGACAGTAACTACATCATTCAGCACATCATTCAGCATGCAATTTTAAAATTAATAATTACAAAAGACCATCATTAGGAGGCGGTGTTTAACATGTAACACCTGTCTACCTTACTTAAAGGTCAAGGGCACACTTACAGGTCGAAGGTAAAATTTGTCCAAACTGTTACTTTGTCATTAATGGAGCAATAACTGACAACAAATGTTCACCAGTTTGTGTTAAGACCCATGTTCCCGGCTCAAAGTCAGACTAAAAGGTCAATGGTCAATCCAAACTGATACTTCAATAGTAATTATGCACTTCTTAAATAACTTGTCAAATGTGTTTAACAGTTACATGTAGAAACCTCTTTCATGTTCCCTTAAAGGTTAAGGTAACACTTAGATGTCAGTTGTCATATTTGAGCATTATACAGCTTGGCGAAACTTAAAAATGGTCACGCATAAGGCATGTCTCCCTAATAATAATTACAGCGTATTATTTTCAGGTTTGCAAAAATGATATATTTTGATGTCAGATAGATCATGTGTTATTGCTAATTTAAACAAATTCATTTCAACATGCAATTTCAGCTAAGTAACCAGTTTATGTGATTTGCATAATAATAGCGTGTTCATGTCAACTTGTCAGTGTTATAGTTTATTGTACGTGTATTTCATATTCCTTTTTATTCACTTGTTTGAGAAATGGCTGAAATAAGGAAACATCAGACTTAATCCAAAGCATAAAGTTGTCCACCAAAAATGGACTGAATACAATTTTACATTTATGCTAACTTAATGGCAGTAATAAAAAGCTTGATGGGACAGTCAAGGTCACAAAGATGGCTTGGGACAGCTCTGGTTTGTTTACACCCCTTTTCAGTGTTTACATCCTGTATGCCAAGTAATAATTACTTTACCTTATTAGTGCACATAGCTTTTTAAAGGGGTTTATGGAAAGGGGTTTTATCCTCTGTATAACACTTGCTTTTTTCTTAATATTTTGTTATGTATTTCATTTTCATTTTATGTGATTCAATTGAAAGATGGAATTAACAAATTCCAAAGCAGGGTATTTATCATACAAAGAAACATGATATTCCCGTGGTAACTAATTTACATTTATAATGATATAAAAATTTAACATTTCGTAACCATATCAGCTATAATCTCTTTTCAGTCGAATAAAACTTTACTGCCATGTCATGTGGTGAATTAAAAAATAACATTTTTTTGGTGTTATATGATACCATTAACAACTCTGTCATATAATTTTGATATCACATACCACATCAATTATGTTAATTCGTTTAGGATAGGTGGATTTATTTCAGTTGGATAGCATATATTCAGGTGTTCAGTAGCCTGGTAGGCGCCTTGTATATCATTAAAAGCGGGATAGCATCTTAAAATGTCACATTCAAATGAAATATCACTTTTCACATAGTTTATAGTCACAATGAAACATGTTTGTCTATATTTGTGTATTTGGTATTGCAGGGTATGTTTGTATCACCTGTAGTGATAGCTCTATTCTGTTTACCCTCTGTATACAAAAAACGATCTTGATGAGAAAAGACAGAAACAAACATGTACCGGTATTATTTCTGTAATGCCTTTCTATAATGGACAAAGAAATCTTGATATAATACTCTTAATTTTCTTTTTGTTTGTATACAGTGTACTTATTGCAAATGCTAAACCAGGAAATATGAATAAAAGTATGTTTTCATATAACCTTGAAACCTGTGTTGAAAAAGAGAATGTTTTTTTTTAATTTAGGACAATTTTTTGGTCTGTGTAGCCCTTATTTCACTAAAATGGACATGTTTTATTTTCAATAATCAGATTTTTCTTGTGATCAGATGGCATCGAAGAGTCGAAAAATTGTTAATAGGTCAAACTAAGGATATCTGAGCTGAGATTCAATTTGTTAACTTATAATATGATTTGAAAAAATCTCAACAAGATGCTATGCAAACTATGTGTAATTTACTGATATTTTAGTCATAAAGCACAGTGTATTAGAATTTATCATACCACCACATTGATATCTGCCTGATAAAACGTTGCATGATATATTTTTAGCTCACTTGAGACTAGAAGCACATGAGGACGCTCCAACTCAACCCTCAAACCATAATCTGGGACAAGACTATACGCACATGAGGACGCTCCAACCCAACCCTCAAACCATAATCTGGGACAAGACTAGACGCACATGAGGACGCTCCAACCCAACCCTCAAACCATAATCTGGGACAAGACTATACGCACATGAGGACGCTCCAACCCAACCCTCAAACCATAATCTGGGACAAGACTATACACACATGAGGACGCTCCAACCCAACCCTCAAACCATAATCTGGGACAAGACTATACGCACATGAGGACGCTCCAACCCAACCCTCAAACCATAATCTGGGACAAGACTATACGCACATGCTCTGGGACAAGACTATATGCACATGCTCAAAGCCCAGTTTTCCCAAAACGCGACTCAAATTTTAATGCTTCTCTTACTACATAGAAACCATACAGTGTGAACTTCATTTCAATTTGTAACCCTGATATAGTGATCAGTTATCTCAGCAGTCTCAAACATCTCACTTTTCATTATTCCCCTCAAAATCAGCATTCATATTGGCCGTAAAGAATGTCATAGTGGTATAAAATTGCATAAGCTAAAATTCACCAATCCATACAACTCCATCATCAGACATTCAGTTGCAACCATCCGTTATATATATGAAATTTATGCAACTTTTAATTTATTCAACGTTTTCAAATAAATGAAATTCTTAACATATCATATCTTATTATCCATTCATTTGTAGCCGACCGTCAAATATATATCATACATCAAAACATGATACAAAATATATCAAATTTAAAACGCATTTCTACCGAACAAATGTTAAAACATATTCTAGGTCAATCACATTAAATTAAATATATACCCTACAAACACATAACTTTTGTTTATTATAATTTCTCAAATATCAAACATATTTTTAATAGGTCAATGACACAAAATTTTAACCCATTTATGCCTAGCGTCCTGAAAAAAAGGACTTTGCAAACAGCGTAGACCCAGATGAGACGCCGCATGATGCGGCATCTCATCTGGGTCTGCGCTGTTTGCTTTAAGGAATTTCTGTAAGAAATATTCTAAATATAGAAATAAATATACTAGACATCCCTAATTTTGGAAATAAATTGATCCAATCTAGAAGGATGGGAGAGTCCACTTGGCATAAATGGGTTAATGACTATTTGATTGAGAACATTACATCAACAAATAGCCTTCATCAGCTAACCAAACTGATGCGCTACCCTGTCTAATTGGGGATTAGCATGTGAGAGCATCATATGTCAGCGCTAATTAGATAATTAATCTATTTCCAACCGTAATTAATTTATGTATGAAAGGTCTTGTATTAGCAAGGTGTCCCATCAAGCAAATGACACACTTAAGATCAACCCTTTGCATGCTGGGAAATTTGTCGTCTGCTAAAATGTTGTCTGCTTAATTTCTTAAATTAGCATTTTCTTCGATTTTTTTTTTTCAAAAAATACTATCAAAATAGCAAACAGTTTGGATCCTGGTGAGACGCCACGTTCTGTGGCGTCTCATCTGGATCCAAACTGTTTGCAAAGGCCTTCAAAATTTGGTTCCAGCACTGAAAGAGTCAAACAAACCATCAACCACTTTTTCAAAGGTGTATCATGACCCAGCAGAGGTTTGTATAACCCAGCTATGCAGGTTTATGACAATAATACAATGACCCTGTCACAATTTCCATTGAAGTATTGCATTATTGACTCTATCATTACTTTGTATAATGATTGGGTTATGATAGTATAGGTATTGATGTTTGTGTTAATTTGTATGGTATGCCAGTAGTGTAAATGTTGTAGTTTACATTAATCCTTTGCCAGTTTGTTTTCTGTTTTCTTTGGTTGGATTCTTATTGAATGACACTTAATTGTGTGTATTCTTTTACTTGATTTCTCATTATTTGGCAAGATTGTATTTCTTATTCTGTGACTGGATTCTTTATTCTTTGACTTGTTTTCTCATACAATTTAGCAATTTTGACTGTATTCTGTATTTCATATTCTGTGACTCCTAGCTGGTTTTATTAATCTTTGACTTGATTTCTTATTAAGTGGATTCATGGATTGGATTCCCTATTCTTTCAATGGAATCTAAAATCCGTCCTTTTTGTCTGAATTCCCATATTATTTGACTGGATTATGTATTATTATATGTTTTTTTACTGTCTTACTGAATTTCTTGTTTATGCTATATACTTTATTAATGTACATAGCCGGATTCCTCATTTGTTTTCTTAAATCTGTAAGCTTAGTAGTCTTTGGCTTCATTTCTTATCCTTTGGGTTAATTCTTAGATCATTTTGCTAATTTTATTCTTTGGATTAATTACAATTTGTTTGTCTGGATTCTGTGTTGGCTTCATTTATCTATCACCTTCCATTCTTTGACTTGATAGGTTTCTATGTCTATACTGCACTCTTGGGATGTATTGATATGGCTTGGTTATGTCATCAGCAAACTTAAGATTTGTTTGAACTGGGGTAACATAAACATTTAGTGCCTGTTGATGTTAAAGAAGGATGTCTAATGCTTTATCCTGGCAACTATCAACCAACCACATGCTGTTGTTTCAATCGCTTACTTTCATTTTATGAAAGTCCAATGTTTACTTCATGCATTTACTTCATGTGTGTTGTAAAGTACATTTTTAAAGAACATTTCTTTTAGGATGGAGATAAATTATTTTACCCTTTCCCACTCAGAAGCAAAGTGAAAATGGCTGTGTGCAAACAGCATAAACCAGAACAGCTTGCGAGTAACTCGAGTCACTTGCGGACTGTTCAGGTTTTATGCTGTTTGCTGCTCATCAGTATCTAAGGGATGGAAATGAAGCCTTTAAAACATGAATTCAAAGGTAAAAAATGGCCATAAATGAGCTTGTCCGGGCCATAACTATGTTGTTCATTGTGAGATTTTAAAATCATTTGGCACATTTGTTCACCATTATTGGACGGTGTGTCGCGCGAAAGAATTACGTCGATATCTGCAACGTCAAGTTCACACTGTGAGTTCAAAGGTCAAAAATGGCCATAAATGATCTTGTCCGGGCCATTACTATGTCATTTATTGTGAGATTTTAAAAAAACCTGGTACATTTGTTCACAGTCATTGGACGATGTGTCATGCGAAAGAATTATGTCGATAACTCCAAGGTCTAGGTCACACTTGGAGTTCACAAGTAAAAAAATGGCCATAAATTTGGACGGCATGTCATGCGAAAGAATTCAAGATTTCAAAAGTCGAAATGGCCATAAATGATAATGGCATTATAATTCTAAAAAATCGCCATAAATTTAATTCTCTTGTTTTGTAAAGACAGCATGCAAAATAGTCAGTGTCAATGCGGCACGTGGGGGTATACATCACGTCTGTCACAAAGCTCTAGTTTGCTTAGTAAAGATCTTCATTAACTTTTATTCGACAAAATAATGGGAGAATGTAGAATATAATCATCGTACCTTTCTGTTGGTGCATTGGTTTTTAGAGCCTTGCATTTTCCTTTAATTTATAAAGGTCATGATATTTCAAACTGTGTTATAGAGTCCCACTTTTGTCAAATAACCCTGAAAATTAGGTTAAACAAGAAGATTACTCATATTTTAATTTATTAATGTGTCATATAATGAAATACAGCATTCTCTTTGCTCCATTATATTATTTTGTATAAAAAGTAGTTTTTTTGTGTCTTAATGTGATTGTATATTTATGATGCATAAAACATGAATACTTTTCACTGTCAAACTATCGTTCTTGCAATTTTATTTTCAGAAATAGTATTTTTTGTGAACACTTAATCTAGTGAATATAATGCTTTTCTTATTGCAAACAAATGTTGTTGTTTTTTACGTTATGTATGAATGACTTTTACTTTATTTCCAGACTGCCGAATGTTTGGTCAGGAAAAAGCATCCCACAATGTTGCGACAGGCCCATGTTTCAGTTTATCGAGACTAGTCGTGAAACACAGACTTCTGATTCATGGAGTGCGGCAAACATATCTGTGCGACTCGTTCACTCCACTGTAAAGACCCGCACGGCATTAAAATGGATATCATCCGACGTTTGCAAACGATGGCTGCATGAGGTCTGCGTCTCACAACCTACATCCCAAGATAGCTTTGTGTGTGATGTTTGTATTGCACAATATAGTTGATGTATTGAAACCAGGCTTTAAAAATAAATCAAGGTCAACTACAATTTAAAATTAAAACTAGAAATGGCGCGGCAGAGGCCGACGAGTATCCCCACGCCGCATGTTTGACCCAGGGGCGCCCTAGGTTTGGTAATGGGGCCATGCATAGTCGAGGCTTTGTTGATTCTGGTGGCGGTGAAAATGTTAAAATCGAAGTCCTTAATACAAGAGTAAAATTCACTTGGATTTAGGTCCTCATCCTGCTCTCCTAAAAAATCTAATACTGAATCAACTTCACTGACGTCCATTATGTACATATCATCCTCATTGGAATGAGATGGCTGAACTTGCTCTGTTATAGCCAATCTTCATGCTTCTGCTTTGGAAAAGTTATGTTTTGAGGTTAAATGGTTGACTAAATAGTAGCGTCTCAGAAATTTTATATCGCAATCTTGTACACAACAATGAAAATGTTAAATTTCATGTCTGTCATTGATGTGCCTGTTCAAGAGTCCTTTTTGCTTTAAATTGTTTGTCACATTTTTCACACTTGAACATTTTGAAAGATTTTCATAATGAGTCTAAAAGTGTGATTGAACAAATTGAAAGTTTCAGCCCTTTTATAGATTATTGAGGCGCTATTCCATGAGTTTCTCATGCTTTTTATGCTTGACTGCATTCTATCTCTTCTCTAAAATACAGGTGTCCCTTTGCACCAATATTTTATAATCCCTTGTATAAACATTAGATGGATGAGCTAAACCATTTCACAGATGAATAAACACAAATAATTGACTACTAAATACATCTCTGCGCCACTACTGTGTAACTCTATATATGTTTTCAATACACAAGCTTCATTGTTGAATAATTCCTTTGTCCGATGAAAATGCTTGCACTTCTTCTGATTGGATAGATAACCACTTAATAGATTTCGAAATTTAAACGCGGACCTTAAGTTCAAGGTCAAGGTCACAGGGGTCAAAACTTTTTAATGCGCATGGAAAGGTCTTGTCCAGATACACATGCATACCAAATATGAAAGCAATATCTGAAGGTACACAGTAGGTATGAGCCTTTTTCGAATCGTGTTTGCAGATTTCGAAACCTAAACGCTGGCCTAAAGTTCAAGGTCAAGGTCACAGGGGTCAAAAATTGTATGCGCATGGTAAGGTGTTGTTCAGATACACATGCATAGCAAATATTATACCAATATCTGAAGGGACACAGTAGTTATGAGCCTTTTTCGAATCGCGGTCGCAGATTCAGAAACCTGAACGCTGACCTCAAGTTCAAGGTCAAGGTAGCATGTACAAAATTGTATGCGCATGAAAAGATGTTGTCTAGATACACATACATACCAAATATGACAGCAATATCTGAAGGGACACAGTAGTTATGAGCCTTTTTCGAATCGCGGTCACAGATTTCAAAACCTTAAAACTGGCCCAAAGTTCAAAGTCAAGGTCACAGGGATAAAAATTTTCATGCGCATGGAAAGGTGTTGTCCAGATACACATGCATACCATATATATAAGAGCAATATCTGAAGGGACACAGTAGTTATGAGCCTTTTTCGAATCGGGGTCGCAGGAAAATTACTGACCCGGCCCCACCCTGACCCCATTAACTTTTGGCCAAGGGGTCAGATCAAAATTCCGTCGCTGTCACCGTCGTATATATGCTCATAGCTACCATGTGTGTAAGTTTCAAGGTTCTAGTGCTAATAGTGTAGGAGATAATAGTGTCCAGGACGGACAGATAGACAGACGGCGGAGCTAAACACAATATCCCCACGCTTTTAAAAAAACATGGGGATAAAAAAAAAGGGTAAAGATGAGTACTAAAATTTTGTGTGTACATGGTTTACCTGCATAAAAAGTTTGAAATTGCATATATATTTAAATTTTAGAACAACAAAGTAAATGTTGAAAATGGTTCATGATAGTTCTTTGTATATTGTTAAATCACTCATTTTAGGGCAATTATAATTTTTTGTTTAAAAAGGCAATCTTACTCAACATCTGCGGATTTAAGGTGATACATGTATTGATACTGATTTTAAGTTGATGCCATGTTTTATACAGATAACTTGAATGTACCGATAGTTTTCAATTCATTGCTTTGTAACTGAAATAATGAATTTTTTACCACCTTCCTGTTACTTTTAATTAGTGTTTTGTGGAAAATGAGATTTTCATGTTAAAAAGTATGCATTATTCAAGATAGATTAAATCAAAGACAACTGTTGATACCTGCACATAGATATTTCATTCCTTATGTGTGTAATTTCCTATCCTTGACATGCATAAGTAATCATGTAAGAAACAATTTGTTTGCAGCTGGTTGTTACTGCATGTGTAATTTCTATTCAAAATGATGGTTTTAATAACATGTGATTCAATGAGAAATGCATTTCTCAACTGAAACATTTCTTAATTTATATATAAATCATATTTACTATATCATGTGCTCATGCATACATGTTGCTTATTGTTGATGTCTTAATAAACCAAGAGTATATTATCAATATGTGTTGTTGCTCGAAAATATGTTTTTGTAGCAGGAAGTGCTTTGGGCTCGATTAATCTGAGAACTCAACAAAATATTAATAAAATCCTTCTGTGCCTTTTAGTTCTGAAAACAGAAGTAGCCAGTTGGTATTACACATCTCCTAAACAAGTACAGCACAATGAAACTTAAGGTCCTAAAATCATAAATTTTATAAAATCTTTATATCCACACAAAAAAATTGATGATTGTGGTGCTCAGATTGCAAAACCACCTGTTTGGCAAAAATAATGCAGATGGTTAGATTATGATAAGTGCAAGAAAAAAAGAATAACTCTGGAGATAATAATTGATATGATAATCATTGCTTGACAGAATCACAATTGACCTAGATATTTATTTATGTAGTGATGTATTTTTCAATGAGTGCCTTAAGATTCCAAAAACATATTGACTTAAAATAAATAATCGCGATGGCGGAAATGACTTATCATTTCATGTTCATGAACCGGTTTTAAAATACTTTGTAGACTTATCTGCTAGGCGGTGAGGACTTTAGACCACCTGATAAACTTCAACTATATTTGCCCTAGTTCAGTAATCGACTAAAGATATGCTAACATAATACTGATGACTGATGAGTCTGTTGTGTCTTATATTCTCAATGCTACTTAAAATATTAAGTCCATTTCAAAGTTTAGACTAATAATAAGCAAATTCGTTAAATTAATATCCCCCGCCAAATAAATTTTGATTATTGATGGGTGCAGAACTAACAGAAAAGTTTATTTGAAGGGTTGTACCCTTATCCCACTTATTTAAAAGTTACAGCATAAAAAAAAAACAATTGGCAATAACTCTTATTTAAGACAGTGTAGGGTTATAGATTTTGTGCATGACACCTCTCCTTATGATATCTTAACATCCAGTTAATTTCATCTTAAAATTGTGTATAGTATCTGTGATATAGTCCTGAAAAGTAACGTCAGACTGTTCATGTCACTTATTCTCATTGACAATTATACACCCATGAAATTTCATGTTGAAATCTTGTATTAATAGTTTCTGGGATATAGCCCTGAAAAGTTACATCATACAAAAACAACAAAGGGCAATAACTCTTATTTAAGAAAGTGAAGGGTTATGGTTCTTATGCATGGTTCTATAAATGAGATATAGCCCTGAAAAGTTACATCATAAAAAAAACAATAACAAGAAAGGGTAATAACCGTTATGTAAGAAAGTATACGGTTATGGTTCTTGTGCATTGATAATTATACACCCATGAAGTTTCATGTTAAAATCTTGTATAGTATCTGAGATATAGCACTAGTTACATCATACAAAAACAACAAAGTGCAATAACTCTTATTTCAGAAAGCGACGGGTTATGGTTCTTGTGCATGGCACCTCTCTTCAGCTATATTTATACACCCATAAAGTTTCATGTTGAAAACTTATATTGAGTTTCTGAGATAAAGCCCTGAAAAGTTTGTGAGTGACTGCACTGACAGACACACCGACGGTACGTTTAAGTATATTTAGCGTACCGGGGGTACATTAAAGTATACTTAAGAGTACACGGGGTACTTTAAAGCATTACCCGAGCCAAACCGACAATTACCAATCAGGCTTATTGACAAATAAATAAATGATGATAGTGGTAATTATGATTGTGTGAAATATAATACAATAGTTTTCCTGAATTGAGTGTACATGTGAATTAGCTAAAATAATGATAAAAACACTGATTGGGATTATACATTTCTGGAATATATATATATAATCTGAAAATATTTTCTTAAATCAATGTTATATCTTTGTATTAAAACACTGAAACACTCATGACTGTAAATTAGGCATTACCATATTTCTTTACAACGTAATGCATGTACATCATCGATATATATAACATTTAAAACAAAAATCGTTTTAAAATTCAAATGTTTGCATGGTGTTAGAACTACTGTTTTGATATCTTTGTTGTGAACAACGTGTTTAGGTTCAACGTCCGAAAAAAAGATGTCCGAAAATAACTGCAAGCTGTTAAAACGCGAAATTAAGTTGAATTGAAACAACATTGCGTTAAATATTATTTTTCATCAATCTGACATTTTTCACGGCGACTGATCGGAGAAATCTCACGGGGTACTATGAAAATCGTCAGATTTCCGATTTATGTGACAGATCTCACGATCAAACAATATTCACGCTACACCGGTCTATTTCGTTTCCGTAGAGATAGCTTATGTCGTCCGTTTGAAAGCTTAAATTTGATTGGCTGACGGGTTCAATGGCTTATTCTAAAAATAAATGCTTCTCGAGCAGCATATTGCTGCTCGAGCAGGGATTTTGCTGCTCGAGCAGCATTTAAATGCTGCTCGACCAGTAAATTGCTGCTCGAGCAGCATTTTTTTCTGCTCGAGCAGAAGTTAAAGTTTCGACCCCTTTGGTGCGCCATACACCTTTTCCTTACATATATTGACACGTATGTTAGCCTTTTATCAATTACAATGTATTTTGTTCTAATAAATAACATAGTAAAAGATGTGTTTTTGTTTATTATTTTTAATACAAGCAAACATCAATGCGTTGTAAAAAGTTGAATATACAACAAAATTGGAAATCGTGATTTATGTTTACCTAAAGAAGAAAACCAGAGCCAGTATTTATATAGCTTAATATCCAAATATAAGCACAAGGAACACATTAAGATCAAATGTTCTATGTGAAATCCAATCTCATTTCCACGTATTAAGCAGCGCAAAACCTATAAACCATTGATACATTTTAAGATAATTGCATTGAAGGGCACGAATACGCATTTGGGTGACCGTAATATTGCTTTTATTTTTTGTTTGTTCTAAATTCTCCGAGTATGACATACTAATGGGGTAATTGTGATAAAATACTGCGTATCGGCAAACAATGAATATACCCACAAATGGTCTATGTGTGCATTGCACTAAAGGTTACATTATACTGATTCAAATACATGTAATTACCAATAATGTAAATGCGTAAAAATGTAGACAAATATAAATTCAACATGGTAATTATATTAAATATTGGATATATGCAACATAGAGCGCACATGTAAATAAAAGCCCAAAAGTTTCTGAACACACAAGCCATATATTTTGTTGTCAAGGGAATAGTTTGAGAACTTTCTCAGGGAGGTGATCGTCCCGAATACCTCGTGATCGCTTATTCGCTGTGCCAATCAGATTGTACTGCCTCAAAAAAGACACGTGCAGCGATTTTATAATTTTTGTAAAGTAACAGTTATTGATCTGAACAAGTCGCACAAAAGCGTAACATCGCCGAAAAAATGTGTTATATGTATCTGTTACACACTTTTTTCATTCATACTCAAGCGATGTTCGTGATCTACAACTCATTAACCCATTTATGCCTAGCGTCTAGAAAAAGGGCCTTGGCAAACAGCGTTGACCCAGATGAGACGCCGCATGATGCGGCGTCTCATCAGGTTCTTCGCTGTTTGCTTGTAGGAATTTCTGCAAGAAATATTCTAAATATAGAAATAAATATACTAGACATACCTAATTTTGGAAATAAATTGAGATTTATAACGATGGGAGAGTCCACTAGGCATAAATGGGTTAAAAGAAAACGTTGCAAATAACGATAACTCGGATGAGTCACGTGATGTTATATATGAGGAAGTTGTTTTTGTGTACAGCGGGGTAAAAGGCGGAAAGCAAACCGGTGTTCATCACAAGATATATTTTAAATTACTCGCAAACCATGAAATTTGATGCGTAGTATAATCTGAACACAGTCGATGGGTATGTATAATCTCTTTTCTGTCGATTTTAAACTTTTTCAAATATTATAAACTGTCAACACTTAAATCTGCAACATACATGGTAATAAAGATCGATGATCGTTATTATAATGGATGTAACTTCTTGATTCGTGAGTAATTGTTATTTATTATAATACTGAAATATATGTATTTGTTGTTGTAATTTAAACAGTTGTGTTTGCAATATGCATGGTAATTAAAAGTGGCGTGTTATTATATAATTTAGCTTTGTTCCTTAACTGCTGCTTTATTGTGGGTTTTTTTCAACGAAATACAACTATAATTGAATAAATATATAATTCAATGTAAATTACGTTACATGCAATTTAAGTGTTCGAATTCATTCAGTCCACGGTTGACTAGACATGTTCTGAATTAAACTGAGCGCTCGTTAAAGCAACTTGGTTTACCTATTTTCGAAAATTTTCACAAATGTAACTTTACCAATTTGATAATATTGAAAAAGAATTCAAGACTCATCCGTATTGTATATATCTAAGAATACAATTAAGCAGCAGTTAAGGAATAAAACATAATTACAGAAAATAAAACAAGTCGGTCTTAGAAAGTATTTTCGTGCTGCCCAAAACTTAGAAACCATAACTTTAAATGGATCGCTTCACAGATAGGTAAAATGACCGTTTTCAAATAGTGTCATTGAATCTGAAATAAATATATACATGTCATTCATACAAGTAAAAAACGCTTATCTGAAGATAAATGAAATAATTATAGTTAATTTATGGGTTATCATTCATTTAGCATTTGAAAGCATTTTCATCGAATAATTTCAGAACAACATGCATCTCGAACAAAGTGTGAATTGACAAAATGGTAGCGCGTTAGTTTTTGCTCCAAAAGAATAATTTCGAAGGCAAAACATGTCTTTAACCAGTTTTGCAATTGTAATTATCATATATCACTCCTAATATGGTATATTCGCTAGTAAATGCATTAAATGACATGTTTTAAAATAAAAGCAATGTGAACGATTCTCTTTAAATGTCATGCTGAATTGTAAACAAAGCAATATCTACATGCTCGATCATAATCATTATAAGGAAGTGTAAATACAGGTGATACTGCACACCACATTGTAATTAATAAAGGCAATGTAAAATCTTAAAATCACCATTCTTGTAACCACTATGTACATTAAATGGAAAAATACAAATGTAATATGTAAGGAAGATATTTTGTCGTGAACGCATCTTATTGTGTTACCGCTTAGCTTAAAGCGAGATTATACGATTTTGTCAAATATTTATGATTTTGTATAAAATGTGTAAAAAAAACCTTATTGTACATATATTTCACTATAAATTGAAATAAAAGTTAAGAACAACATGTGTCGAAAAATGCGAAATAAGCCAGATATTTAATTCTGAAATCGAAAATGTCTGTACAGTCGAATTCGCCAGCATCAACATGTAGTTTAAAGCGAGTATATACGATTTTGTCAAATATAAATGAATTTATATAAGATGTGTACAAAACTTATTATATATTCAATATAAAATAAAATAAAAGTTCAGAAGAACATGTGTTGAAAAATGCGTAATAAGCCAGATATTTAATTTTGAAATCGAAAACGGCTGTACAGTCGAATTCGCCAGCATGTATATCATTCATGTACGATGTGAATCTAAACTTTAGTTTAACAGTTCATTTTAAATTTCTGCAACGATATTTATTCATACGACACACGAACACTAACTCTGGTCCTAATTAAAGACGAATGCTTCGGTTATTGTAGGAAAATATGTTCGTCACGATCGACTCGGTGCGCTAATTTGTCTTTGCTGCATTTTATGAAATTGGTATTTAATGTATAATTTTTCTTGCCTATTTTGTGTTATTGTAACATATTTTATCAATTTATTATAATTAAAAACAAATAAAAAATCGTACATACTCGCTTTAAAGTGATATTATGGGCATTTAATGTTGAATTGAGCTGAACAGAATTAACAGGTCAAAAGAGTTAGTTAAAATGTGGTTACTGACCAATTATCTGCAACTCATCTTGCTACCAGTTGTTTATAAAAATATATTTTATATCTGATATTTTACGTGACTCACCCAGTCCTCTAAGCCGAAATGATCCGTAAAACAAAACTGTGTCTTTGTGTCGTATGAACGAATCTGCACTAAAACTAAATTTAGGTTCACATCGTACATGCATGATCAGTTGTCAAACGAAAGTATGGTTGATAGTCAAATGCATTATTTTTCTCTTTCCGGAATATTGTTTTAGTATGTTAATGCTGCATTAACGAATATAAGTGTATATGAAGTGAAAACACCAAAAATAAACAACGGTTGCGATAGACGCCTATAAACTGTTAGGTGCCCAAAATATCACTTTAAGTGCACTATAGTATGTTGATGCTGCATTAACAATTATAAGTGTATATAAAGTGAGAACACCAAAAATAAACAACGGGTGCGATAGACACCTATAAACTGTTAGATGACCAGAATATCAATGTAACGGTTCATTCTAAATTCCTGCAACGATATATATTCATACGACACACGAACATTAACTCTGATCCTAAGAAAAAGACGAATGCTTCGGTTATTGTAGAAAAATATGTACAAAATATCTTCGTCACAATCGGCTCGGGGCGCTAATTTGTCTTTGCTGCATTAAATGAAATTCGTCATCAATTTTAATTTTTCTTGCCTATTTTGTGTTATTGTAACATATTTGTATCAATATATTACAATTAACACGTATAATCTCGCTTTAAAGTGATATTATGGGCATTTTGCACTGTTGAATTGAGCTGAAAATAATTAACAGGTCAAAAGAGATAGTAAAATGTGGTTACTGACCAATTATCTGCAACTAATCTTGCTACCAGTTGTTTATAAAAATATATTTTATCTTCGATATTCTTATGTGACTCACCCAGTCCTCTAAGCCGAAATGATCCGTAAAACAAAATTGTGTCTTTGTGTCGTATGAACGAATCTGCACTAAAACTAAATTTAGGTTCACATTGTACATGCATGATCAGTTGTCAAACGAAAGTACGGTTGATATTCAAATGCATTATTTTTCTCTTTCCGGGATATTGTTTTAGTATGTTAATGCTGCATTAACGAATATAAGTGTATATGAAGTGAAAACACCAAAAATAAACAACGGTTGCGATAGACGCCTATAAACTGTTAGGTGCCCAAAATATCACTTTAAGTGCACTATAAAACGCGTATGATATCAAAATACTGGTAGTTTATGTAACTAAACAGTAAAACATTATTTTCGTCACTTGATACACAACATTATACGATTCATGAAACCAGAGAAGTAATTATTTACAGTGAAACTTAATAGTAAATAGTTTGATACATGTAGATTGACTTCATTTGTCAATGTGGCATAATGGATAAGGTGTCCGCCTAGCGATCGGGAGGTCATGGGTTTTCCACGAAACGGACTCAATAGCGTTTCTATATGCCTGAGGCTTTCGATGCAATCGAGCTAAAATAAATAGGTTCAAACTAAAAACATTTGTCAGATTATGTAAGAATTATATCGCATTTTAATTGTATATAGCCGATAAAGAACTCTTTGTCGTGCTACATGTTATGCGCTTCCTTTTAAACATAGCGTTCTATTGTCATTCACAAATACTTATTTCTAACGTTAGACAAATCATCACCATCATCACCATCATCGCCCTCACCCTTATCATCATCACATCATCATCACCACCATCATCATCGTCATTTATCATATCCCGTTATAATATACAACAAACAACACCCAAAATCGACATATAGAGGTTCAAAAACGTTGTTGATATATAAGACGAATTTCTATAGAAGTTTGTTACAAGCAGGTGATGTTAATGACTTCCTCATACCTCTGTTTACTTGTTACCGCTTGAATTGTCTCTTTTAAGTCTGTATGATCGCTTCAGGATTTATTTTAAATCAAGAATTTTACATTGTCTGCATGTCGATTGTCGCGTCTATATATTTCACTAATATTAAAGAAATGAGTTTTACCGTGAATAATTGTAAATAATCATGTTGCATTTTTAATGTAATTTATTTATTTAACAAATCGCCTATTTGACAATGCAGGTCATATTACTAAAATAGAAAAATGAATCTGCTCAATAACTGGAGTAAGGTTCATGCTATTGTGCTACTATCATACATCATACTATGTTGTGGTTGTAGTTTTAAGGCATATCAGAACCGTGATTCCGTTTGGTTTTGTCGAGCTATGGTCACGGCCCCTGTTCCTAATATAGAAAAACAAATCAGTCTGTGTCCGCTTTATTATTTGACTTTTGAAAGAGGTATTGCATCCAAATTGTGGGTGTATGAAGTAAGCTTGTTTGCCTGTTTGGGGTTGCATTTGGTATCATTTGGTATAGGTCGCTTTACTTAAAATAGAAAAAAAAACGTTCCCCCAAATATCTTTAATTTTGATATTGCCAAGATTTTTTTTGCATTCAGACCTGGCTATGGATTGCTTTTGTGACCGGTCTTATCACTTTTAGTAAAAGAGACTGCTATTTGCGCTCAATAAATTGAGTTTGAATCAAGATATTGCGCTGAAATGTTGTGTAAAGATATTGGACATGCAGATATAGCTTGTGATTGAACCATTAATTAAAGCACTCCAAATTAATTGGCAAAATGTTTACAGCCGAGTTTCGTAAAGCGTTATGATTCTTTTGCTTTAAAGTGTAGAAAAAAGATACGCACATCATGTGCATGGACTGTGATTAATTCAGTTTGACAATTAGAGTGAAATAAGCATTACTTACATGCACTTTATCGCTATTATCTTATGTATAACAATACGACAATGAATACAATTTAATTCAGCACACATATAGTATATACCGAATCATTTGCCTAGTGGATAGGGCGCTCGGAAGTTCGAGCCCCAAACGGGTCACGTTCTAACATGGCCTTATTCACACTGCGGCTAAATCAATCGAGGGGCGCTTTCCTGCGGAGTTAAAATGTGCATCAATTAAGGTGTTTCACGTAAAAGAGGGCTTCAGTCCATTTGTATTATATAACTAATTTTTACAATCCATTTGAAACATGTTTTATGGACGTATTAATTTATATGTCATATACATTCCTTATGGCTCTGTAACGCTGTTTTATCAAAAGTTGCATAAGGTAATTACAGGTTATTTATGACTGCTGATAACAAATACACATGCTCGTGATATGTGTGCATGCAGTCATGAAACGTGTGTAAAGTGAATGTATAAAATCATTTTTGCATGTTAAGTGCAAGGGACCCATTTGCAAAAATTATTTCCACTTTAAGAGCGTATGTCATTTATATGAAAAGACATGCTATGTGAGACCAAGCGAGAAATAACACATACGACTATGTTTTGTTACTGGATAATCATAATTAATAAAATAATAAGCAAGCTTTTGTTTATCTCGTTATTAAAGCGAGTTTATACGATTTTTGTAATATATTGATAAAAATATGTTACAATAACACAAAATAGGCAAGAAAAAATAAACATTGAAGACGATATTTATAAAACGCAGCAAAGACAATGTCATTTGTTTGTTGACTAATTTCCCCATGCATTGTTTTAATTTATTTGATTATTTATGTTATTTTGTAACTTCGTTTTCTTATATTGTACTTTTGATTATTCTAAAAACTGTAGTATTTTAAGTTAAAACAGTATATGCCATTATTATTAAATGCGAACAAATTGTCAACAAGTCCCTTTAAACGTGCACTGCAACAAGGAAGGCTGGTGAAGAAACCCGGAAAATAATTTTAAAAAATAAGAGAGAGGTCAAAAATTTCTATAACATATTGTCATAAAATATAAAGTGATGTCAAACAAGCGATGTTTTATACATCAATTAACAATAAGTTCATCATAGATAAATATATACATGTATACATTATATTGTATTCTAGTGTACCCAAGTGACATTAATGATTAAGACTATTAACCTGTGCGATAAAATGCAAACAGCCTTTCAAGCTAATACCCTTAAGCATTTAACAGAAGCGATTTTGTCACAGCTGTTTAAATATTCTTTAGTGGCCTAATGTTATATCTTTGTTCGAAACTTATGCAACAGTGTGACAAATGCGTTTAACCTCATAAATTCTTCGCAATGCAAGAAGTCGCAGGATACAAAACAGTTGATCATTCAACTTCCCGTTTCACACTTACATAGCCTTTGCAATTTTCTGATAATATTCGTAAAATGTGTAAGGTTAATTTATAACTAAATTGAATCTTATTCTTGTTTGCAGTACGCAGTACAAAGGATCTATATGCGACTTGGTGCTGACGATAGCCGCAAACACTTAGATGCTATACTGGAAAAAAATGCTATAACTTTGGTAATATCCTGATCACAGTCTTAAATTTTTTTTATGGAAATCGACATTGCGTGGCCTTCTTTTTACTTTTGAGGCAAAAAAAGCAACTTTTTTAAGCCCTTAATGGATATACTCTTACGGTTTATTATTGTGCACAATACGAGCGTCGTCTTAGACTGAACAGTAAACTTCTATACGAGTCTATAAAATTATGTGAACTAAAGTGTTACTTATCACGAGAAATAGACATTGCAGTAAGTAGCTCCTGTCAATAATCATTATCCATTCGTTAGAAATTGTGTTCACTCTTTTCCATTGACTCTGTCTACTTTTCACGACAAATAATCACGTGACGTTATCCGCGTTTCGTTGCCCGTATATGCAATTAAATGTGTACGTATTTATTTATTAAGAAATCGCGACTGGCCCCATAAAATTCTATAATTAAAATTTCTTTCCCAATCAGCTTCAATGTAATTTTAATAAATGATAACGCGTTTAAAATTAAGTTTACACCTACTTTTTTAGCTCGATTGCATTGACAGCCTAATGTTTATTGAAGCGCTCTCAAGTCCGTTACCTGGGTAGAACCAGTTCGTGTTGTCTGTCGGGAGATTTTAGTCGCGTTCTGAGAAAACTGGACATAATGCTTATGCGTAAAGTGTCGTCCCAGATTAGCCTGTGCAGTCCGCACAGGCTAATCAGGGACGACAATTTCCGCTTTATGACATTTTTCGTTTAAATTAAGTCTCTTCTTAGCAAAAATCCAATTTAGGCGGAAAGTGTCGTCCCTGATTAGCCTGTGCGAACTGCACAGTCTAATCTGGGACGACACTTTACGCACATGCTTTCTGCACAGTTTTCTCAGAACACGACTCATTTTAAGAACGCTCCCACGGTGGGGATCGAATCAGTGACCTCCCAGTCACTAGGCGGACACCTTATAAATTACGCCATGGCGACCATTGACATTAAATTCCACCAGTGACACTGTAAAAGAATAGTTATTAAAATAAAGAAAGAGATTTAGTGTATGCATTCCTTTGCCTTATATGCAAATGTCAATTAATAAAAACTAACAACTTTTAATAACAGTTTTATAAAAACTTCGTTTTATAAAACAGTGAAAACAATAATTATAAAAATAATCGATTATATTCACTGTTTTCTTTAGACAGACGTCGTAATTATTCCAACAAAATATTGCAGTTTTACCCGTTTAAAATGTAAACAAATGGTAAAAAAGCATAAAATAAACAGATTATGTGTTGGTTTTGGGAGGTTTTGAATTTAATTCTAATCGTGATTGTAGTATTTTTTGCAATATTCTTGAATTATGATCGATAATAATCAAACACCTAAACATCCTATATGATTACTAGCTATCTAATGTACATCTTGTCATTGTAAAAAGCAAATTACATGGGCGTTAATATATTCAGACAAAAGGACAATCGAACGCTGTCGTAAGCATCTGATTATCAGATAAAAACTGAATTATATATTACCCATTTGTAAAGTATACGTTTTAGTTTAACAATCGTTTGCGTATACTTACACAATAGAGATTGCTACCGTATAGAAAAGAACGGATTTGTTGTTGTCGTTTGGGGTCTTATTTCAGCGGTATCTTATCTACTCATTTTCCTTTGTATAGGTTTTAATTGAAAACGTGGTATACTTAACCTATTTATGCCTAGTGGACTCTCCCATCCTTCTAAATTGGATCAATTTATTTCCAAAATTAGGGATGTCTAGTATATTTATTTCTATATTTAGAATATTTCTTTCAGAAATTCCTTTAAGCAAACAGCGTAGACCCAGATGAGACGCCGCATCATGCGGCGTCTCATCTTGGTCTTCTCTGTTTGCCAAGGCCTTTTTTTCAAGACGCTAGGCATTAATGGGTTAAAGAAAGAGGGGAAAATATGTTAAACGTTTAGCCCATAACCATATTATACCACGTTTACCAAATTACCATATTATGTCTATGAAACTTTGATAATCAATGAAAGGGAAATTTACAACTGTTTAAGTTAAAAACAATGCTTACACACTATACACATTTCACCATTTCAGAGTGAAACTTCCATCTTAGAAAACGCACAAAGCTTCGTAATAAAGGTAACGTATTGACGTCGTTGCGGAAATAATAACAGAATCGGCGTCATAAACACAGATGTTACCGAGAACTCGCCGGGATGTCACTTGAACGTTAATATCTAAGCGACGTCATATACAAACAAAGTTGTATTGTCAACGTCGCAAACACAGTTACGCCAAATAAACACAAAAGAAATGGCAAGCATCGAAGTCAGCGCAACGTCATCGGCATCCACTGCTAGTAAGTGACGTTATCATCGCGTAAATTGTGACGTAATAACAGCACATGCGATATGTATAGCTGCAAAATACCACACAAACATTCCCTTGCTTCAGTTATATGTGTAGCAGTTGTTGTTATTTTTTCATATTAAAAACCATTTTCATAAATTGCATAAAATTATCGTGAAAGAAACTAAACCGAAACAAAATTTATGATTTTTTTATATATTGTTTGCTTGTTGTAGCTTTACCTTTAATAAGATCACATATCATTAATCATCAAAACAATCTAGGAATATCTAACCTTTTGTTGTTTAAATAATATAATATTGAGTGAAATGTTCATGACCCAAACGAATATTTAAACTCACTTTCGCCTCAAAAATATATGAACATAATTTAGTATCAAAATCCAGACGACCTAAATATGAGGTGAAAATCCATTAACCAATTTTGTACAGACATTAATGCACTTGATCTTATTCTATGGCGAAATGAATTTCTTTTCTTATCATTAAACTTCAAGCAACCATGGGAACGGAAGGTAAAAAAGCGCCCAGAAAGAATAATCTAGTTATAGAAGCGGACTCAAAGATCAAGCGAGAACTCAACCGGAAGGACCTCAAGTATAGTCACCGGCCGTCCGTCTGCGTCGTCATCATAAAATGGTTCTCAACTGTCCTCCTCTTCTTGCTTCTATTGGCTTTCGTAAATTTTAGCAAAGTAAGTGAATTCAGTTTTTGTCTGCTTTGTTATTTTAAGAATTAAAAAATCTATCCCCGTCATGTTCAGGACCCGGTAGAATTGCCGATGGCTCCGTCGGTTTGTAATAAGAACATTTTATGGCGGCGTTCATAGAGTCGTGTCCTTATAGGCACTAACTTAAACGTGTCCAACGTATCCACGTTACATCGACTTGGCGTCCTCTATACGACCGAAACAGTAAACAGTTTGAAAAACGCCAATAATAGTAGTGAAAATCCCTGTGTATTTTTCTTAAAGAAATCAAATACTGCCAACCATCACGCCGTGAGTTCTGCTTAACTTTGTTCGTGTGTACGCGGCGAGACCAATTCGTAATTAGGGTCATGGTCTGATGTTATGTATGCCGACGCCATCTGCTATTAGAGGCTAAGGATGGTACTAACAGTCCAATTGCAGTATCAGTCATACCGTACCTACAGCTCAATTAAGGCCAGGAAAGGAAAGCTGGTAAGGAGCAACCTGTGAAGACAAGGATAACAAAAGAAATACGTTTGGTACCGAGCAATCCGCACAAGATATGACAGGTCAGCCCATCGATCATCGGGGACATCACTGCGTCTTCACTACGTTCTCAGCGCGAATTCAATGTGATGACCGCGACCTTGGACAACTACAGTATTTCCTGAGTCATATTTAAACCGTGGCCAATTTGTTCACTTTAGACGCATGGGGACTCTGCTATGACACTACTGCGTTGCCACTATTTTTATGAGGTACTTATTAAGGCCCTATCGCGTTCATGATCGTAGTTTATAGTTAGTGGAACCCCATATTCCGCATTACAGTGTAAAATACACGCAAACTATCTAGTGTGGACTTCATGACGTCGCCTTTGACCACCGCTCAAACGTCGAGATACCGCAGTTTAAACACAGTGACAGCGATAACTGCGGGATGTAAACACTGCGCACATGCGAAAAAAATATTAGAAAGCAAGACATCGGCGCGATGGTTGGCGGTATTTGAAATAATAACGGAGAAAAACACATTTAAGCAAACTTATGGTATAAAAAAAAATAAAAAGAAGCAATCTGATATCATTTGTAAGTTCCGTTTGTAGTGCAAAAACGCTTATTTTTTCATCAATTGTGCTTCACAATGAGTTGTATTTGTGATATTTTGGGCGGATATGTATACTAGAAAAACATTTCAAATACTTCACCATGATTTTCAGATCGGAGCAATCTCGCTCTCTCACATGATGTCTCGCGGAGTTTTAGAAACCGGGACTGCACAGCAACGCGCACATGGTATTTTGGTTTTGCTGCAGATCGCAACAATCGTTCCTCACGTGTTCAGCTTTCTACGCGGAATCCTCACCGGTGCGTTGCGGAAGGACATCCCCTGGCCCAGCCGACGATCCCTTATCGGGGTACATGCCGTCATTTACGAATGTATTTCATATTAAATTTGATTTAATAAGACCATAAAGTTCATCTTAATTAATCTGACGCTAACCTTTACGCCAACAGATGTTCCAGACCCGCTATGATGAATGCATTACTTTATACTGTAGTCTTTTTCAAAAGATACAAGCCTTCTACATAAACTTCCTGGTATATTGTCATATATCTCATAAAACACGTGCTCAAACAATGAAGGCCACGATTTAAGCGCGTGTTTACGTTAATTGAGTTAACAAGAGAAGCGTCTATGTTTGAGAGCTAAACGCGCAGATTTTTCTCCACACAGGGCGTGGCACTGAGCGTAGTGGAGTCAGTTGGAACCACGCTGTTCGTGTTCTGCGTACCGGGACTCACAGGGCCGGGAACTACGGTGTTACTTATGAGTGGGGTCTTCGTACTTCCCGTCCTTTACAACGCTTTACATAGCTGGATGGAGCATAGGGGGAGCACGGCCAAGTTTTTCTTTACGGTGGCTCTCGCATTTGAATTGGCTGGTTTGTGTTTAGCAGGTAACGGATATTTGCTTTTTCAAAGTCGTGATAATTTGTAAAGGCATAACTATCATTATCATCATGATCAGCATCAGTTGCACAATCGGAATAAACACATCAACATCGTCCACAGAATCATCATCATTAGCACCAGAAGTAGAAGCAACAGAAGTAAAATCGACCTAATTATCATCTTCATAATCGTCTTCGATTATTTCAACTAAGGTAGAATTGTCATTTATGTCATCAACAACATCTCTGCCAACATGGCCCGTCACCCAAATAACTTGGTTACCTTTCAGGATACACGTTCGCGAACCATAACAAGGTCCCTGATCAGGACGTGGGCACTGTGGGGGATTCCACCAGCTTTGGTGTCATGGTTATTGCTGTGCTATGCCTCTCCGTTGCCTGGATACCGGCCATCCAGTGCCGTTTGTTGAACACCGGAAGTGACGCCGACGTGACGTTAGCACAACCGATTGACGAGAGTCTTGTGTTCGCCAGCGAAATCATGGGGCACAGCGAGCCATCAAGTAACGGATACCAATCCATATCCAACGTAAGACGTACTTCATTTTAGTAAGACTGAAATTGTTTGTAAATGACCTTAATTTTAAAAAAAAACATTTTACGTATTATATTTATTTTTATTGTCTGTATATGCACTATAACTTTAATTATGGACATCGTATTTTTTTATCTTTTGTCTACTTTTATTCTTTTTTATTGTTTTTTTTTAATTATTGGTGGATGTGTTTTTTTACTGCAAAAATACGTGTTTGCTTCTAAAAGACGGCTACCTTCAATATTTACAACTTATTATCGGCGATTCCAATTATTTATTAGTAATTATAATGCGTTAAATAATTATTATTTAAGGGACCTTTTCACAGATTTTGGCATGTATTGAATTGATACATGTAAACATTGGATCCAAAAATCTCAATTAAATAAACAATAATAAAATAAAAGAAATAAAAGTAACCCTTAAAGTGATATTATGGGTATTTTTCACTGTTTAATTGAGCTGAAAAGAATAAACAGGTCAAAAGAGTTAGTTAAAATGTGGTTACTGACCAATTATCTGCAACTCAACTTGCTACCAGTTGTTTATAAAAATATATATTTAAATTCGATATTCTTACGTGACTCACCCAGTCCTCTAAGCTGAAATGATCCGTGAAACAAAATTGTGCCTTTGTATCGTATAATCGAATCTGCACTAAAACTAAATTTAGGTTCACGTCGTACATGCATGATCAGTTGTCAAACGAAAGTACGGTTGATATTCAAATGCATTATTTTTCTCTTTCCGGGATATTGTTTTAGTATGTTGATGCTGCATTAGCAAATACAAGTGTATATGAAGTGAACACACCAAAAATAAACAACGGTTGCGATGGACACATATAAACTGTTAGATGCCCATAATATCACTTTAACTAGGCTCGAACCACTGACCCCTAGAGTAAAAATCTCTCGCTTAAAGCACTCGGCAATCCGTACTCATACAAGAAGTGATGTATTTTATACTTTATATAAGCAATCCTCGTAGCATCACAAAACATAACGACAACACCAGAACTCTTCAAAGTATTAAATCGTTTCGCGTTGCTACGCTTTATAATTTTCAGGTTTTAAATCGCCAAAAGATGCATATAATGGATATTTTAAAGCATAGTAAATATTCAGTATTACTGTTTCCTCACAAATATCATAGCTACAACGAAATTTTGCGAATCAGAATCAAATTTTATTAATTTTGTCAATTTACCAAACCGTGAAAAGGCCCCTTTAAGGTAAAAAATAAACATTTATGAGCGAGGCACGTGATTATCTACAATGTGTTAGACGGATGTTGTTCTTGTTCAGATTATTTAAGAATTCAAATTCCAAAATACCATAACTCTAAATGAAAACACTATTATGTAATCTTCTTTATCATAATAATATAACTTTGAAATATTGGAACTTAAAATTGCTCTTATCACATCTTCTGCAACATAGGCTTATACTATGGTTTTTATACTCATTTTAACATGGATCTTCTCATACTTGAGCGATCTAATGCGAACACGCATCTTGAGGAAACGGGATAACTACGGCTAATACTGTAAAACATATTTATGAATTACTCAATTAAATAAAAAAGATAATTGCCAATACCTATTAATAAAAGTGTTGCCTAACATATAATACTAACAATGTAAATGCGATTTCTGTTTCGTATACTTTTGCTGATAATGCCAATGTAAACACTTTTATATTGCTATTCTTGTTACACTAAAAACCAATTACATCCTGACCAGTACTCTCACTGTGACGTCTTTAGCAAATTTTACTGTACAATAACTCTGTGGGTTATACTTAAAGTTGTAAACAATTACTTTTTATTTGTGAGGGAAGCAATTGTGCAAATCTGTATGGCTTAGCTACGGTAGGAACCGTAACCCATGACTGCCTGTATGGATAACTGCAGTAAAATTTAGCAGACGACAAATGCTTACAGCGTTTGCTCTAACCACCCCATCTACCTGTTCTCACTGGTACATTACATAGTGTTTATTTAACAGCTTGAAAGACAGCGTTGGCCAGTCTAGTGTTTATCATTTGAATCTGTACATATTGGCTGCTTTCATGGAAAACGGGGCTTAATGCATGTCAAATAAGATTAGCCTGTGCACACTGATTAGCTGCAGCAATGATTTGAAAAAACACACATCTTGACCTGTGCTTTAAGACACACTCTTTATAAATTTGAATGGGTTGTGGTCATTTCAAACTTGCGATATAAAAAGCTATAACATAATTTTGAAAACTGAGTTGCGTCTAAGATTATACAACAGCGAACAAATTCAGTGCCTTCAGCGCTTTGATTAATATCACTTCAACTCGGTCGTCGCAGCCCGCGGTTCTGACATTTTCTGAAATTCAGCAATGTATTGAAGCCTCCATAACGCTCAAAATCAACGAAAATTTCGTGAATTATTTATTAAAATAAAGTTAACACCTAAACAATCAGTGTTCCTTATAGTAATAGCCACAATTTCGACGCTAGATGTGGTATGATTACATAGATTTTTGTGGATACAAAATGCTCGTTTTTATTCATTTGTGACACAATTAATTCCATGTTAATTTCCCGCGAATATATCTTTTCATGCGACACACGAACAGTAAAATGGTACCATGTTAGTGTTCATCTGTCGTATGAAAAGATATCGTTGCGGGAAATTAAATTGGAATAAAATAAGTAAAACAATAATGAAAACGAGCAATTTCGTATCTACAAACATCTATTTAACCAGACCACATCTGGCGTTGAAATTTCGGCAAGTGCCATAAGGAACAATGATTTTTAATTGTTTACCTTTATTTTACGAAATATTGTACGAAATGTTCGTTGATTTTGAGAAGTAATGTTACTTTAAACTATATTCGATATGCTTTTGCTTATACTAACACTTCTTACACACACCCCGTATCTTCGCATCGTAGAGCAATCATATGCGACCAAGCGTCCGATTGAACAATGTTATCGCCGCCCAGCCCGCCCCTAAACCAAACCGGAAGTTGGCCCCGTCTACGTGGAAACTGACTATTGTCATGTCCGCCGTGAAGGCTGTGTGCATATTTGGCTTTTCCATCCTGTTTTACGCGGAGGTGTTGCCCAATGCCTCTGCTGATGACTGGGTGAAGGGATGGGGGCAAATGAGCCAGCTGACCAAGACTGATTGGGTGATGTTCGTCGGCAATATCGGCGGGACTTTCTTTGGTAAGTTGCTAAAAAAAAATATTGACTGATTTCAATTATAATCTCCATGACTTGAATGATATTAAGTTGCATGAAATTACTCGATAGTACAGACGTCCAGGAGTTTTTATCCTGATCTCCATAACTTTAGAAAACCCAGCCCAATCAGTAGAAACAAGCAAAGCTTAACCTGTTTTGTAAACAAAATTCATCTACTACAGTTGTTTCATTAAAAAATATAGTTAAGAGTTATGTGATTTTGACAGGTTTTCAAATGGGACAACAGGGTTAAATACTTCTTTTTTTATGTTTTTCTATTAATAGTTTGTTCCATGGTAAATCCATAAACAGACTGATGGAATGAATATCCGCATAAAGTCATTCACGATTATCGAAATATATTTAACAAGGCTTTTGTTTGCCAAAAAAACATGACTATAATATATGGATGTTTATCTTGCGTTTGACGCTTTTGCAGGATATTTCACGGCTTACTTCGCTTGCACCACGCGCATGCAGCGGTTCGGATTCTCAGTTCCTTTGACGTTGTTCAGCACGCCGCTATCATACGTCACTTTCTACGCAATGTGCCCGCGTGGTGTCTTATGTGAAGGGAAGTACACAACTGTTGGCAATCAGACAAATTTCGTATTTCGGCCGTGCTTTGTGAAAAAGGCGTTAAATGCATGTGCGTAAAGTGTCGTCCCAGATTAGCCTTGCAGTCCGCACAAGCTAATCAGGGACGAAACTTTCCGCCTAAGTAACGGAATTTTTGCTAAGAAGAGACTCTTAGTAAACGAAAAATACCATAACAGCGGAAAGTGTCGTCCCTGCGGACTGCACAGGCTAATCTTGGACGACCCTTTACGCAAATGTATTAAACCCCCTTTTCACAGAGCACGGTCCATTTTTTTAATCTCAGGCATATAATTTGTGTATTGTAATGAATTATAAATAAGTATATGTATTGTCCGTTGAGCAAAACTTTTTGATAACAGACATTCATATTTTACTTTAGCGTTTATAAAAGTGAGAACACTGAGCTTAATTTATATTAAATACACATCATTTTAGGCCCTCTATATGTTTATCATGTAGTATGGTAGTGAAACATCTTATATTATATGTGAGTATGTTACAGCCAATTGCACGATGTATGGCGACGCATTCTCGGTGAGCGCTCTGGTTTTGCTCGTTGTCGCTCAGACCCTTTCCAACGGTTATCTGCTCTTCGGATCTCAGTTTCTAGCCATGCTGAAAGAAGATCAGGTACAGTTTAATTTAGGTCAGAAAATAGTTCTGATCAAAATCCTTCAGCAGTTACGTCCATCTAAAAGCCAGCGCCGGAAACTAGACGCATCGGTATTTGTCGAAAACAATTTAAAGTGCTGTTGGATGTTAAATCGTTATCATTGAAAATAAAACACAAAACCTCATACGCTTTGTAAAATCAAAAAATATGCATGTTTTATTTATGCACTTTACTGTAAAACTGTAAAGCACGCGATGCCCCAGTGCAATATTGGTTGATAATAAAGCAGTCGAAATTAAATATAATTGCCATTTACTTTAAGTGTCAACAGTTGTTATTCTGAAATTTTCGGAATTCGCTTATTTACACCAAGTCAAAATTTAAAGGACTAACATTTTTGGGATAAGTTATTGTGTGTCAATTAAATAGGACCTGAAATCTTGCGAAAATTGATCTAACAATTTATCAGTAAAAGTTTAACAAGGGATGAAAAGATTTCCAAATCAGTAAATTATTCGTATCTTTTTTAAAATGTATCAACCATAAGTACCTAATTGAAACCACTATTGACACTAAAAAATTAAAATGCGTCAGTGATTTTTGTACCTACGGGCTAGATTTTGTTTCTTTTAAATTGTGTACATAAAGGTAACACGTATAGACACATGTTTCCAACTAGCGGTAATGTAGAGTGCTTACATACAGGCCCCGTTTTCATTTAGTTGTTTTGGACGCCTATGTACACCAGCGGCCTGCTGGAGCAGTGGCTGATGTTGTCCAAGAAGACCGAGTACCACGACGAACAACATGAGGACCCCGTGCTAAAGGCGAGCCGGACCAAGGTCATCATATGTACCACAATGTACAGAGAGGTGGGTGCATAAGTTATCGTGTATGTAAGTGATATAGACATGGCAATTTTACTACAACGAAAAGCCACGCACGAGGAAGGTTGCCGCGCAAAGGTCAACGTGATATACATGTATTTCAATAATGTTTTACTACAATTAACTTGGGAAAAAAGCGAGTCGCGCAAACGACAGCATATTAGCCACTTGTACTCATATGCGGTTAAAGCATCACAGCTTGAACAATACAATACTTAGTAAAGCATGTGGAACAAAGACGAAGAGCATCATGGTAAAATATATGATGTAGAACGAGAGCTGGACGAAGGTTATCGCATATAATACCATGTACAGAGAGGTAGGTGGAGTATGAATATACCTACACGCGGAGAATGGAACATGGAAAATGAATGTATAATAGTTAACCGTGAGGTTAAGGAAAAGGCATATAAAACACTTTACTAAGTGTCCTGTGGTTAGAGATGTAACTCTTTATATAGATGTTCTTGCAATAGGAATATAACACTGTGAAAACGACCCTGCGTTGGGTTCGCCTTTTTTCTACAATGAACAGCACGAGGATCTCAGGCAGAAGGCGGGCTAACCGAGGTCTTGGCTCGTACCCCCAAGTATAGGTATTAGTATGTACATAGATATGTCATTTTTAAGAACTTATTATTCGTCAATATTTTAAGTATACGTTCACCTTTGCATTATGTTTTTCGTGCCTAGGCGGATTACGAAATGCGACAACTCCTGCAGTCAATCAACGGAATCCATCGCGCACAGACGGACGGTGTACGGAAATTCGAGTCGCACATATTCTTCGATGGCGCCGTGAAAGACGTTAATTTTAACCCAACGGATTTCGTTCTACAGCTTATATCTCTGGCAGAAGAAGAACTAGGTTAGATGGCATTAATTATCATGGGTCTTGTTCCATAAAAAGTCAAAGTGTAAAGTTTAAAAGTGATCACGTAATTAATTTGAATACGATATCCGAAATCAAAATGTCCTGTTAGTGTAAAACTCCGAAGAAGATTTATTTGGACCTTACACTTTTCTCTTTGCTGATTAGACGTTTTAAAATTACAAATATTGTGTTTTATATGCTATCTAGTGTATTTTATAAAATCCGTTCAGTACTGATTGTTTTAAACTGTCCATAGTCTGTAAATACATGATATAAAGTTATGGTTTTTGTATTGCACATTCTCTCTAAATCCCTTTATTAAAATATGAAGTATTACCTCCTTTACACACTATCTTTTCAATACTATGTTTTCCTATCGAATTACGCTTTTCACAAAAAACGGGAAAGACGATGCTATTGCTTTATGCAACAGAACTCCCTTGCGAAGCACAAAAGCAAAAGTTGAATGTTTTGTGATGTTTTTAAAGCGTTTGAGTTATCCTATCAGTCAAAACATCGACATTACTTGCCACAGGTGTGAAAGCACAGTTTTGTACGCGCACGCGCACACCGTACGGATTGTCCATTTCATGGAATCTTAACACCAAGCTCACCAACAACCTGGACCGAGATATGTTCTTCAAAATACACCTCAAGGATAACATCAAGGTAAGGTCAGCACTCGATATGGTCTTCAAAATACACCTCAAGGATAACATCAAGGTAAGGTCAGCACTCAATATGATCTGCAAAATACACCTCAAGGATAACATCAAGGTAAGGTCAGCACTCAATATGGTCTTCAAAATACACCTCAAGGATAACATCAAGATAAGGTCAGCACGCAATAATGTGGTCGTGTTAACGTCCTTCGTTATGCTGTTGCTGATGATCATCGTTTTACAGCTTCACTTCTATTTTACTATCTCTTTTTTCAAAATAAGGCAAAGACTTTTTCGCAAAGATTAAGTATGTTTTAAAAATCAACAATTGAATACCTAAAAACAATTGCAACGCTCTTAAAACGTGGTTAAACACGTCACAGGTGAAGAATAAGAAGCGATGGTTGCAGAGATTAAGTTTGTGTAAAAAACAACAATTGAATACCTAAAAACGATTGCAACGCGCTTAAAACGTGGTTAAACATTTCACAGGTGAAGAATAAGAAGCGATGGAGCCAAGTGATGTACATGTCATACGTGCTTGACTTCATCCTGAAACAGGAGAAATGTAAGTGACAAATCACACTTTGACTTATACACCTATCAATGTTTACGAAACAAAAGAACGGCAGTATATGGGGCTTATAAATGGAGCCATTCTTTAAAAACGAGAAATTGACATATTGACTAGCCGGATCACTTATTGGCGAACATAGATTGTGGTTGGAGTAAATTACCGTTTGAAAATATTAAATAAAGACACCTGAGCATGCGGAAGATCTAAACTCCTAGCACTTCCAGGGCAGTTTCAGCAAAATATCACCTTTAAGAGACAATCGCATTTTTCATTGTATATATTATTTGTTTTGATACAATACAAGACGTTACTTGTATAACCCCATAACGATTGCTTTAGGCCTGTAGTTTTCGTGCTTACAATACACGTAGCGCCCGTTTGTAATGTAATATTTAAATATCGTACTATCTGGTTCGAATTCCGCCAGGTTCCGAGGAAGAATGTTTCATTCTCATCACCGACGCTGATGTCCGCTTCAATGTTAACTCTGTGGAAGCGCTGCTTGACCTTATGACACGTGATCCGAGTGTGGGTGCGGTGTGCGCGCGCACACATCCGTTAGGGAGCGGCCCCCTCGGCTGGTATCAGGTGTTCGAGTACGCCATTGGTCACTGGTTCCAAAAGGTGAAGAACACGTAAAACATATGCAATAGAGTATGCGTAATATCATACCTTGACCACAAGAACAATATATCGGCAGTAATAGATCTATACTGATACAATCTTCCCACTTTAAATGTAGGAAACTTACTGAATTTGCTTGTAGCTTTATTTATGCAAAAATGTTAAACCTGTTGACAAAAAAGCCTTCCGCGTATGCGTTGACATTGAGTTTATAACTTAATCATGCGCATTTTCCTGCAATTTTCGGATTTTAGGATCGGTTCTCTAATATCGGTATGCATTTGCTACACTTGTTCAATGCACATGCGTGAATCTGAATGTAATATCTTCAATGCGCATGTGAACATTTGACGCTTAAAGCGGGTATATACGATTTAGTCAAATATTTATGAATTTATATTAACTGTGTAAAAAACTTATTATATATATATTTCAATATAAATTAAAATAAAAGTTAAGAAGAACATGTGTCGAAAAATGCGAAATAAGCCAGATATTTAATTCTGAAATTGAAAACGGCTGTACAGCCGAATTCGCCAGCATGTATACCATACATTTACGATGTGCATCTAAACTTAGTTTAACGGTTTATTTGAAATTCTGCAACGATATCTATTCATACGACACACGAACACTATCTGCGATCCTAATACAAAGACGAATGCTTTGGTTATTGTAGGAAAATATGTACGTCACTATCGGCTCGGGGCGCTAATTTGTCTTTTCTGCATTTTATGAAAATCGGTTTTAATGTATAAATTTTCTTGCCTATTTTGTGTTATTGTAACATATTTTATCGATATATTACAATTAAACACATATAAAAAATCGTATATACCCGCTTTAATCAGAACGTTTGTTTCTAGGCAGCCGAACACGTGATTGGTTCGGTCCTATGTTCGCCCGGATGTTTCAGCGTCTACCGTTGCAGCGCTATCCGTGACATCCTACCCGAGTACGCCACGAACGTGGAGCACGCGTTCGACTTCCTGACCAAAGACATGGGGGAGGATCGCTGGTTCTGCACACTTATGGTACAAATACGTTGACTTGATACTTAATATCAGTTATTATTTAAGACATTCATTACAACCGTTAATATGAGATATACAAAGGTTTAGTTAATAGACACATGGATCCCATGAGTGTTGTTTTTGTACTGTCACACCATGATCACACGTTAATAGCAGTAAATTGAGATAATTAACCATGTTTCACGATCTTGCATGGGACACGATTCGGTGCGTCACAACTGAATATTCGTTGACAAACATCAATTTACCCTACGGAATATTTAATTCAGGAGCAACATCTTCATACTAGTTCATGCACATTGACTTATAGAACTTTCCCGTATATTTCTTATATATCATTTACCTATGATGACATGTGCTTTTAAAAGCATGTTTATTCAGAAAATGCATTTTCTTCAAATAAAATGCTATGTGTAAAATGAGAGCTTTTATTCTCAGGTACAGAGCGGATGGAGAATCGAGTACTGCGCAGCCGCAGAAAATAGTACGCATTGCCCGGAAGACTTTGATGAATTCTTTAAACAGCGTCGCCGTTGGGTCGCCTCCACGTTAGCCAATCTCATGTTGCTGGTGAAAGAGTGGAGCACAAGTAAGTTCTTAAAACGCTATCGTAACTAAGAAAGTATTTATGTTTTAACCAAATAAACTCTTACACATGTAAGCTGTCCCTTATTAAAATCAGGAAAGTGTTCTTTTTCAAATAACAGACGAGCATTTCACTACGAAAGAGTTGCAGTCAAGAAAGAAGTTCCATGAATATTCAACGAAGTTATAATACCATTGTACAAAAACAACCTACAATTACATATTTTTAAGTAGAAATAAAATAAAATATCAACACATGCTTTCAGTATCAACAAAAAATAAGTTGTTGCTTGTCACTAGTAATCATTATTTGAGTGCAACTATGAAGTCAGTGTTAAAAAGGCATTGCACAAAAGTAACAATACTATGGATATATAAAGAAGTTCCCGGTAAAATTCACTGACAATGAGTTTTAATGTTAGTCGCTAGAACGCCTAAACCCTGGGTGACATTTTGATGGTGAAGGAGTGCAGAACAAGTAAACAGTCCTTGTAAATTATTAAAAGAAAGTGCAAGAAGGATATATGTAGACGTGTTGTTAAATAGCGATAAATAGTTGAAGTAAAGTGTACCTTGTAAAACTACAAGAGTTGGAAAAAGGTGATTAAACTGATCAGAACGTAAAGTAAGACAACACATATACTACACTCCCTTTTCAGTCTCGAGATTGAATGCCCGAGTTTCCGTCGTGTTCCTGCTATATCAAGCTGCGCTCCTTTTCGCCACTCTGATTGGACCCAGCTCCATCATTCTTGTGGTCACAGGTAACAATGCAATAAAGAAGCTTTACTTCTGCTTTGTACAATTTTTGTTGCAATTTGCAGTCGATGAGCTGAAAAATGCAGATTCATGCGTTTATATGTAACATCGTTGATATATATATATTAAGAATATAGCCTGACTGTGGTTTTCCGTTGGCGATCGTGGAATACAATGTAACTCTATAAACTCATGAACTCTATAAACTCATGCGATAAGCAGGCAGTAACATGTAACAAAGTTGACGGAGACGGAAGACGCAATAACACGATAAACGTTAACCAAGTCCATTTCCGATTTCTTAACGTTTTATTTCTGCTTATTAATTCAACACAACATTTTAAAACTGTTTTTCAAATTCAAAATAACCCACGAAACCCGATACGGGCCCCGACCGCTAAAGCAAGCAATAGTGCGCCTTCTATGTTCGGCTGCTCTTGTAAGACTGCCCGATACTTATTGACGTTTGATAATCCGAGGCTATTGAAATGTTGATTTAGGTGACTGCCTATTTAAAGCGGGTATATACGATTTTTTATTTGTGTTAAATTGTAATATATTGATAAAATATGTTACAATAACATAAAATGGGAAAGAAAAATTAAACATTAAAGCCGAATTTCATAAAATGCAGCAAAGACAAATTAGCGCCCCGAGCCGATTGTGACGTACATATTTTCCTACAATAACCGAAGCATTCGTCTTTGTATTAGGATCGGAGTTACTGTTCGTGTGTCGTATGAATAGATATCGTTGCGGGAATTCAAATAAACCGTTAAACTAAGTTTAGATTCACATCGTACATGTATGGTATACATGCTGGCGAATTCGGCTGTACAGCCGTTTTCAATTTCAGAATTAAATATCTGGCTTATTTCGCATTTTTCGACACATGTTCTTCTTAACTTTTATTTTAATTTATATTGAAATATATATATAATAATTTTTTACACATTTTATATAAATTCATAAATATTTAACAAAATCGTATATACCCGCTTTAAGATTGTATGATATTTGGTACAAATTTCGATTATTATAGTGTGTTATGTTACAAACACCATAGTATTGCAATATAATATTTATAATTATACCTAAGTACGATAAAATAACTAAAAAATACAATAGAAAACAACGATTTATTCGACTTTGGTAAGTAACAACTCAGAAAAACAAAATATGAAAAGACGCGCATGAATACTTCGTATGACGTATAGTGTCTTTTCGTGTCAACAGTGGTTTCCCAGGCCAAGGTCACTCGAAATGTACAAAGTATTTTTCTATAACGCACAACAGAAGCTCCCTTTCCCAGTAGTTGATTAAAGAAACGGAATTCATTCTGCGAAATACATAATAAATATATTCAGTATCTTGGATATTACAGTGGAAATTATTTAAGTTAGAATACGTATACGAATATGAATTCATTGTGTATATCAAGAACGTGTTTATGTTATGATGTCGTAGCCATGATTGAAGAATGGCGTCATTGGTTTTCTGTGCGAAATAAATAGAGGATATTTTTGTTTTCGGGTTATGTCTTTAAATGAAAAACAATCAAACAAGAAAGTAACCAGTGTGTGTTGATGAAAGCACAATCCAACATAAAACTGTGTTTCTCTTCAATAATTTTTTTTATTTACAATGAAAGACAAACAAAAAAATCATATTAGTACAATAAAAACGTGTTTTGTCCCAGGCGGTCTGACGTATGCATGGAATGTAAACCCTACGTCAACAGTGATACTACAGCTGATAGTGACGGTGCTATACGCCGTGATGTGTCTTACGACGTCATCGAAAACGCAGCTCAATGTTAGTAACGTATCTTAATATGGGCCGCGCTCTATGAAAAGGGGGTTTAATGCATGTGCGTAAAGTGTCATCTCAGAATAGCTTGGGCAGTCCGAACAGGCTTATCAGGGACGACACTTTACGCCTAAACTGGATTTTTGCTGAGAAGAAACTATCAATAAAAATACAATAAAAGCGGAAAGTGTCGTCCGCAAAGGCTAGTCTGGGACGGCACTTTACGCACATTCATTTAACCCACTTTTCACAGAGCACGGCCCATATATATTTTAATGTATTCGATGCGTCAAATACTATTTTATCAGTTCTTCGGCGGAAGTACAGTTGATAGGGACACTGTAGTACGCTCTTGTTCGTTAAATGACTCGAAAATGCAGATTAAGGTAAGAAACCTACATATCTTAACAAATACTGAATGTATCCATTAGTTGATGGCGTAAGCTCTGTCAGATGGGCAGGAATTAGTATACATGTATATGGAAATATGGTACTATATTTTGTGAAAACGAGGCTCAAAATGGCCAATCACAATCCAGAAATATAGCATCTGTTACACAAATGTTGTAAATGCTTAATTAAACAACACAATTAATAATAATTCTGCACCTTTTAAAATTCATTGTCTTTCTTTCCATATTTAATATTTACTAAGCAAACAACCGTTGACTTTCAGGAAATTATTGTTTTAAACGATACTATCCAATACTGATTCGTTTGCGCTCATGATCACATAGTTAATCATTAACTATTTGTTTTAATCTTAGACGGCGAAATTGTTAACATTTGTGTACGCCATCATCATGGCTGCGGTGATGGTGGGAACCGCTGTTCAGGTTGCCAAAGACATATCAAAGGCGAGCGATGCAGCGTGTAAGTAGGGTAGACAAAAGTTGACGTAAAAATAAAACATTGCGTTACGGTTAATTTAATACATTGCCCTATTTTAACAAAAGCGGTGATTGACGTAGACGTACACATTAATAAGAATATATCTTTAAAACGCAGAATTTGGTCAATATAAGTGAGCGAAAATAAATAAAAACTTACTAAAAAAACAATCTTTCAACCGTGCGTTGTATGTAATATTAAATAGTCCTTAACTAGAACTAGTTCTGTATATTTCGAGTTTCTGCTGCAAACTCCGTACACACATATTTCAGTGATCCACCCATCATTCCCTATTTCCACCACCACGCTGTACCTGGCAATCCTGGTGGGCATATTCCTGCTGACGGGCATGATGCACCCGAGCGAGTTCTACTGTCTCCTGCACGGTTTCTGGTTTTTTCTCTGCATCCCTGCCGGCTATCTGATCCTCATGATCTACAGCATCTGTAACATCACCGACCAATCTTGGGGTACGGTAAAATAATCAGTGTTATAGCCTAACTATTCGCGGTGGTTACCATTTCTATTGGGTGAACTGTAAAATTACGTTATAGTTGTAATCAGACAAATATTTGCACGTTTTGTTAAAGCAATTGATATATTATTGATCTGCAGTACTTGCAACAATACTAACAATTTTTGAGGTACGCAAAAAATGTATCAGTTTTAGAATCAACGCCCGCGCATGTCTGTTTTATGCGTATGTGCTGTATATAATAGGACTATCTTTGTTTTAAAAAAAAGTTTTTATCAAGGGTATGGTGTTCTTTAATTATAGGGTAACATTTGGGTCACTGCATATCACGAAATTATTGAAAGGCCTCAAACAGAAATACTTCAGGCGTTAATTTTATTATAAACTAAAGTGTGGTAAAATGCGAATAAGGTCGTCTGCACTATATTTATGAAACAATACACAAAATGAATACAATACTGGGGACAACTACTACAAATGCGTCGTAACAGATATCAAGCAAACTTTGATAAGATAATAAAATCCCTGGACAACATGCGAAGGCATTCCTGGGATTTCAAAATTAAAGACCGTTGTTTAAGTTAGGCCATAAGATTGACTACGGTATGTTGCCCCTGTTCAACACAATTTGCCCTTCTTATTGTTAAAAATTCTTCCTGCCGTCGTGCCAGATCCGTGCCTCATTTGTATGACATCATTACAATGAAAAAAGAACGAATAATGTGTGAAAGTAATATTGGCTCCTAACTAGCATTCATAAATTTGATAAAAACTTATCATTTTTTATAATTAAAATACCCGCTTTTTGTATATTTAAATCAAATATTGAACTTGGAAGTCAGCGTTGTTACAATTTTAAAACACTCCCTTCTTAATTCTTTTTGGGAAAAATGGAGCGAGGCAAATACACGTTTTTGTTGTTGGCCTAAATGTATCTTAGTTCAGCGCGATATACGGAAAAACTCTGGTTTCTTGTTGAAACAGTGTTGATACTTTTTGAAAACGCATTAGCCTATCTTTCAAGACGTTTCTGTTTTAGGAACTCGAGAGGTTAAAGAGCACTCAGTGCGCGTGGCACACCGAAACTGGCAAGACAGACTGACAGCAATGTTCAAGGAGGTGTTCTTGTGAGTTCAGCCATCGTAGTATAGGAGTTGAATAGTGTTTAGAATTGTGTAGTCAGTGTTTTCGGATTGAGCAGTGACACGCAGTGTTGGTTTGAGTTTACCCACCTTAGTTTGGCAATTTAAATACATCTTAAAAGAACCTTTACGAAGTGGTTATTAAGAAAAGCTTCTTTTATTATGGGTACTATAAGTCTAAAAAATGTGTGTTATTATCAACTTTTAATACCGGCTTTCGTGAATATTTTATCGTCCTAGGAGGTAAAAACTGAATATTTGTTTTTATAAATATCTAATGACATATTGCTTTTGAGCTCTACTTATACAAATAAGACATTCACTCACAAAACATATGTAAGTGACCTTTATCGTGATATCAGGAAATTATTAACAAGATGCATACTTTATTTTCGCGTTCAAAATGAAAATTAATATGATGCAAGTGTAATACCGTGTAATTTTTCTAGAAATATGCAACAATAATATGTGTAAATACGCATATGATATTTATTACACGCAGACATGTTTATGTTTTAGATATCTTTAATATTGTAAAATCAAGCTTTTATATGGTTCATTCGTGTTTAGCTGTTGTTTCACCCGTCGTGAGACGAGGTCAGTAGAGAGCCAAACGGAGGCGGGCGTTCGGAAGCCGATGTCGCGCAGCGGATCCGTGAACGAGTCGTCGGAAACTAATACCGACACCAAGACAGCGAGGTATTGGAAGGAGTGGAACACATTGTAAAGCGATGTTTGCTTCAAATTATTGTTGCTAATGCTAAAATAGGACAATAAGATTGAAGGTCTAAGTTTGCATAACATCTCAACCAAAATTCCGTCAGTAAACTAAAAGATAATTTTTTTGCTTTGTAGCTATTATATTTATTCCACCAATAGTATTTTTTCTGGACTCATTATATGTTCGAATCTTTAATGCAATTACTTTCAAATTGTTTAAATTCGAATAGATTGTGTAAATACTACATTAAAAAATAATCTCACACATGACTGATGGACAAATTAGTTTGACAAAATATTGTTATACTACGTTTCAGAACAGAGGCGTATTTAGGTGGGGGGCTAGGGGGCTAAAGCCCCCCCCCCCCCAGCTGGCTGGATAGACACGATTTTTAATAAAAATGAGCCCCATACAGTTTCAATCCACTTGTGTATTTCCTGCCATATGTCCCTAATTAAGCCATAACCAGCTGTCGATTTGTGTGATTAGCCCCCAGGCATGTGTATAGACGATCTAACCTTCGTCAGCTAAAGTGCACGCTTCATTGACTGTAAGTAATAAAATGCGCTATTTGATTGGCTGAAGAAGATACATTCAACTAATGAAATTCATCCATACATTTAGCTATAGATAAATGTTTACAAATGGCTGCCGCATGAGACTTGTGAAAAACAGTATTTCAATTTGTAGCAATTAAAGAGATTAGACGAACACAATGGACAATCATAATTATTTTTTCGGTAATTTCTTTGATGAATTTAATTGGTATTAGCTCTTTAGAGTGATAATCCTTTTGAGTAACAAGTTATTGCCAGTGAAATTCAACTGCACACTTAATGAATGGCAATTTTTTTTATTTTTTTTTTTACAAATCGGGCTAACTGCTTTGATGTTCATCCATACTTTTTAAAATTAAAAAAGACTCAAAAATGAAGAACTACTTTGCTATATGAAACTAAATCATTTTCTTAAAGCGTGACAACATCGAGGCAGCAACACCCGAATTAAACTACACAGAAACCTAACGACTCCCTTTGTTAACACTTTTGTGAACGAAATGGACACCCGATTCAGTGATTTGCAGACTAAGGCAGCCATGGGATTGAAGTTTATACCTGAACAAATGTGCGCCTCTACTGTCAGTGCTAGTGACCTTGAATGGTTCATTGATGATCTCCCTTCCCATCAGTCCCTCCCTGCCGAGTTGCACTTTATATGGCAGGCTAGGTGGAAAGGTGTACCCAACCCACCTACTACCCTTCAGGGCTCTGTTGCACATTGTGATTCCCAGCTGTACCCCATCATTTACACTGTTTTGTCCATATCATGTGTGTTCCCTGTTACATCATGCGAGTGTGAAAGGAGTATCAGTGCCCAAGGACTTGTTAAGACAAAACTAAGATCATCAATGGGTCAGGACAGGTTGTCCGCTGTGTGCCTGCTTTCCATTCATAGGGACATGGACATAAACATTTTAATGTTATACCTAAGTTGACCTAGTAGGATATCCAACAAGGTTAAATAGGAGGTCCACCAATCTAACTCTGTTAAAAAAGTTATGGATAAAGATAATGTCTCCCACCACTTTAGTGGTTTGAGAGACATTTGATTTACCCCTGTGTGTCTGTCTGTCCGTGTGTCTGTCACACTTGATGTGTGAACTCAAGTTCTTGTTTGTTTTACATGCACTTTTATCATGCAAAATGCTGATTAGATAGCAGGAAATCGCATCATTTCAAGTTGCCATTGCAAAAAAACATTCGTCGACGGAAGGGGACACCCCTCCCACACCCTCCCCTGTTGAGCACCCCTCTGAACATTTTCTGGATACGCCTCTGCAGAATTCAAAGGGCAAAAGATGCAAAAACGTTGAAATGCCCAGATGAACTCTTTATGATGAGTTCGTTCATGTTTACTCCCAAAGAAAATAAAAATACAGTTCATTTCTGACAGTACAACAAATCATATCTTTTATAAACCGCCATGCAATATGTTTACGGGTTTCATTTTGGAACAAAGCAAAAAATCGCCTTCGCCTTACAGTCAGTTACTGGCCGTTAAAGTGCAACTTGTTCATAAGGCAATTAAGACAACTTTTGCAAGTAAAAATCAAGACTTTTTTCAATTAATTAACACTAGTCTCCTTTTTGAAAATAAATTTCATTCGGACTTAAATAAATGTAGTAAGATATCGGAATATAAACTTAAACCCACAACATAGTGTTACTCGTAATAATGTATATAATACATCAATACTGAATCATAGTACTTTAGAGGTTTCGCCTTGAACCCGTGCGCAACAACTATTCAATACATGTTTCAGCTTGACTGCCTGTTTCGTATTCAGTATTGCGACACATTTATGAAACATTTTAGGACGATATAATGGAAGGTTTATGCAAAACAAATCACGTGGTTTATATATTATTTAAATTTAACTTTTCTTTATACATTTATTAGAATGATTATATACGTACTCGTCTGTATATTAATATTTTTCATAGGGTTATAAAATAATTAGAATGATACAATTACTGGATTTAGGAACACAAATTGCCCATTGTATACGTCTTTAATTATAAACTAATTTCAGAACGTTGAACACATCTGAAGCCGGGCTGCCGAGCATTCACGAAGCATATGGTTAGTTAAACTAAACGAAGGACAGTATTTATAAAGCTTTTATGGCGTTGAGTAGAGTAACAGAGTAAATGTTTTTCTGGTGAAGAAATACTTTATTTGAAAATGATTAAGTCGAGATCACGAGTCTCGGGCAAAAAAGTTCGGGGCAAACCGTTCAATATTGCGAAATTTCCAAACAAATGAGCCTCAATTTGGGAACACGGAGTTTTATGCATGTGCGTATATTATTGCATAAACTCTATCTATAATGCCCTCTGGCGGCGTGCAGAAACTTGGTAAAAGGAGGGCTTGAACGGGAGAAATCGTGTATTAACGAGGCGATTCACGTGCAGTTCAAGCCCTGTTATGTGTTTGTCCTATCCATAAACTAGTCCACTCGCAGTTTCTTCCCATTTTTCATTGGAATCAATGAAGTTAATATGAACTTTGTTAATAACTCCAGCCTTCGACGACTTTCCAAGCATAAATGGGGAACTGAATAAGCACTAATTTCCTTATGCATTCAGGGATAAAGGCAATGACTATTTCAATCCACTTTTTAAATTATACCATCTGCACTCTCTTGACAACAGCTTTATTTATTGGCAACGTAAATGAAGTTAAGGTTATTTACTCAACATTTTCAAAAGACTATGCTGTAAATGTAAGTGTTTATGTACCGTCAACGTTCCTGCTGTATGCTTGAAATATTTCGGTGACAATATGTTGGCAGTGTTAATTTTTAGAAAATTAAGTTGGAACGAAATAAGATTGACTTGTACGAAAGAAACATCCGGTATGAAAACAATGACTTATTCTGACGATATATTTATCAGTCACGACCAGTAAATTACAAAATAATTCCTCATTTCTTACTTTGCCCGGCTGCATTTTACCTTTGCATTAATCCACTGTTGAAACACATTTAAATCGAAAACTGCCTTAGTATCCGAAGGTAAAGCCTCGTCATTTCTGATATGACCGAGTGAGGCATATGGAAAACACAACCTTGATTTTAATGACGTCATATGAAATAATCGAATTATTTTGTCGATGTCGAATGAACAAGACATATTGTCTTTAATGTTATTTTAATTTATTTTGGAATGTGTGATTTGTTCATGCAATAATAGCAAAAATACACATTTTCTCGGACATGATCATCTGCGGGCGCTCTCAAAATCCGTTCCTCTCGTGCTGCGCACTCGGGCAGGAATGGATTTTTCGACCGCGCGCACTCGGGCAGGAACGGATTTTTCGAGCGCCCGCAGATGATCTTCCCTCGAAAACGTGTATTATCCCTAAACTGTTGACCCAGATAAGCCTGTGCTGTCCTCATAGGCTTATCAAGACGACACTTTCCGTTTTGACCTGAATTTCGTTTAAAAGAGACTTCCTTTAGAAGAAAAATTCCATAAAATCGGAATGTGTCGTCCCTGAATAGCCTGTGCGAACTGCACGGGTTAATCTGGGACAACGTTACACGCATATGTATTGAGCCCCGTTTTCCAAGAGCGCGGTTTAAATATTGTTTGTAGACGGATTAGAGGATGCCCGTGAAAGCTTCTCGGATACGGAAGAGGACGACGACAAGATAAACAATGAGGAAGGTGTAAAGGTGGAAGAATGGCTGACGTCTGACTTTGACGCATACGTAAGTGAATGTACATGTTTATTCTTTTAAGTGTTCGATGTGAATAATAAAAATAATTTTAAGATTGCGTATGTGAATGGTTGTAAATGCATATAACATTTCGCCTCTATCTTATGTGTTGTTCTGGTCACGAAATCATATAATTATGATGTTGGGTAGATAAATGACTCAGGGATGGGGTCCGACACATGGGTTTAGTTCTGTGAAAATTGGCATTGACACCAGCAATCTCCATCTTAGGACCGTGTGCTTTGCTTTATGAAGTGTTTAACCCATTTATGCCTAGCGTCTAGAATAAGGGCATTGGCAAACAGCGTAGAGGTCTGCGCTGTTTGCTAAAAGGAATTTCTGTAAGAAATATTTTTAATATAAAAATAAATATAATAGACAATCCTAATTTTGGAAATAAATTGATCTAATTTAGAAGGATGGGAGTGTTGCATAGGCATAAATGGGTTAAGGTTTTCAGTTATGTAAAGCCAAGAAATAAAGATCAATTTGACGATTATTATGTTAACATTTTTCGTGAGACACCTTAAAACAATTCATATTGTTAGTAGTGCTGCTGAGGGTGATCATTATTTTATAAGTAATTACGAAGACAATTTTGATAACGTTTACAGTGAAAATGACATACATAGTTGCTATTTATATTAGTGATAATGGTAATAAAGAAAAAGACGATGGTGATAATGCTTATAATGTTTCTGGTAATAATTATTCCGATGACGACCTTAACGTTACACAGCTGCCGCTGAATAAACTTAGTACATGTATTTATAATGACTATTTAGATGATAATTTCAGGACAGCGTGGTTCAAAAGTTTAAAGAAAACGGATTTGAGAACACCATCTTCATCAGCAAAATGACAGACGAAGAGCTTAAAGATATGGGTATCAAAAGTAAGCAATATCAATACTTTTTGTTTCGTGTCACTGAAATTTACATGTGTATCAAACAGTGTTTCTGGGAAATCTATATAGACACAGATTCAGACGTATAAAAAATGTGTTTTGGACTTTTGATAAGGCAAATGCACATGTGAAATAAACTCAAAGTCGTTCAATTATATAGATTTTCTATGACCGTTTCAGAACATTTTATTTTTAAATGTTAGTGTACATATGTATATTTTTTTTAATTTAATGAGATTTTGAGCCGATATCCGCTCTGTATTGTTCTGGTCACGTCTCCCATAATGTTATCGTACAATGAAAATAAACTCAAATATAAGAATGATCGGTACCGTTTATGACCGATTTTTACGTGTCACCCTTTATAGTTTAATATCATATAAGCTTTTACAAACCGAACTAAAACTGTTTTTGTATTTTGCTGAGTTTTTATTCTTTAATTAATCTCAATAATTCTTTTCATAATGTTACTACTTTACAAAAGTGTAAATAAATCTCCGTATCTAAGATCCACAATTAACGTAAAAACAACGGGGAATATAAGAAAACAAATATTCATATGCTATTCATTCCGAAAAATAAGGTTAATTTCGTATATGTTATACTTAAAAACGGAATAAAAAGTACCCTCATGTTTCTGATCAAAAGGGTCGGGACAGAAACGCTACCTGATGGAGAAGATAAAGAAACTCCCAGACTACGAGATTGTTGCGGATGTGCCGGTATCGAAAATCATATTCATATGCAAAGCATGATTGCGACGTTTAATTGATTTGTCAAAAGCTTACTGTTGAAGTTGGCATCAGGAGACATCGATCAAACGTAGCAATCGCGCTGATGTGCTAATTCAAATTTACCATATTTACTATCCCACCATAAGTTTAAACGGATGTCCGTGCTCTTTCGTACGTGCATATTGATCTTTTTAAGAGCTAAGAATGGACATTTAATAACAAAACGTTTTCCAAAAATCTCACAAATGGTACGATTTACCACGCGTTGAATTTAAAAAATGCAATTGCGATTACAGAAAGACGTCAAAAGTTGGTTGACGAAAATTGGCCTGATAATGTACAAGACCAACTTCAAACAAGAGCACATTAAGTCCTCTAAAGATATGGAGGTATGTTGCGTGTGCAAAGGAGTGGTTTACACGGTGTATTATCATACACTATCATACAGTTTCCATGACATAGTCACGATCTTTGTAATATGCATCACGTGTGGTAAGGCACACGTTTTTGCGTCCAAGGATTAGTATTACATTACTAGCATCACGTGTGGTAAGGCACACGTTTTTGCCTCCAAGGATTAGTATTACATTACTAGCATCACGTGTGGTAAAGCACACGTTTTTGCCTCCAAGGATTAGAAGTACATTACTAGCATCACGTGTGGTAAGGCACACGTTATTGCCTCTAAGGAGAAGTAGTACATTACTAGCATCACGTGTGGTAAGGCACACGTTTTTGCCTCCAAGGATTAGTAGTACATTACTAGCATCACGTGTGGTAAGGCACACGTTTTTGCCTCCAAGGATTAGTAGTATATTACTAGCATCACGTGTGGTAAGGCACACGTTTTTGCCTCCAAGGATTAGTAGTATATTACTAGCATCACGTGTGGTAAGGCACACGTTGTTGCCTCCAAGGATTAGAAGTACATTACTAGCATCACGTGTGGTAAGGCACACGTTTTTGCCTCCAAGGATTAGTAGTACATTACTAGCATCACGTGTGGTAAGGCACACGTTGTTGCCTCCAAGGATTAGTAGTACATTACTAGCATCACGTGTGGTAAGGCACACGTTTTTGCCTCCAAGGATTAGTAGTACATTACTAGCATCACGTGTGGTAAGGCACACGTTTTTGCCTCCAAGGATTAGTAGTACATTACTAGCATCACGTGTACGTTATAACATCCTAAGATGACGAATGGAGTCCGCACGAATAAAATCAAATAATATTTTAATGTTACTTGATTTGAAGGAAGTAGCGACAAGTATGAGTAATACAACCATGTTGTAGTTGTATAGTGGTTGCGTTAAAAGGTCATTGGCCCATTTATTTCAATTTTCCAGATACTGAAGTCCTTCTCTCGAAAAGACATAGAAACGGAGCTGAAAATCACCAAAATAGGTACGTACATATGTCGAATAAATATTCGTGGGTACGTGTGGTCACTTACATACTCGGTCGTGTAGTTTGTGCGTAGTTTGGCATGAACAAATTTCCACAGCAAATAATTTTGAATCAAACATGTGGTCCGTAAATGCCATAAGTACATGCGTTAAGTACGTGTTAACCACTTAGATTTGATACGCTTGTTTATTGACTAACGACTTGATAATGTATACCGTCCACTAGGCAAATCTCACAAGAAACAAATACGCACACTTTATACTTGTCTCCCGAAATGACTGGTGGTGTGTGTTCTTCAAATTTACAATATATATCTCACTAATCGTATCTGTATATTTTCTCAAAATTTGTCCCACATTGTGTGTTATTTCGTAATCATTAATGTCAAATAATTCACTTCTAGGTCACATCAAACGGCTGATGCAAGCCATTGCCAAACTGAGGAACCCAACATCCGGTAAGACATTGTGTTTGCAAAATGTATTAGAAAATTCAGTAGGTACTTTAATACCTAACATCCAAAAAAATGTGTCTTAATACTTGACACCGATAACAAAAATCGCATTTATTTATTTACCATATCGCGGAAAAAAACATTAACTCTGCCCAGTTCACAGCACTTACTTTGGTTTTAATCCACATTTTGACACAGTCACACCGATTTGCTGATCTAAAATTCGACAAAACAGATAAATATTGTAATTCATCTTAACTCGATACGTTCTTATCCTTTTTGTTATTTCTAAGTAACATTTATTAGTATTTTCAATGTTACAGCGTCTGTTGAATTTTTTTCACAAATGGCGGTCTCAATCATCATAGAAATTTATTTTCTCTGTAATGTCTTGATTTCATCTACAGACTTGTTCAATGCTATGAAATCATTCTCTTCAACGTTGCTTCAGTGGTTAATTTAGCTTACGGGTCCTACATTTGTATTTCATAGCGTATTTATCGAATATTCGTAGTTTTCCGTACATATCCCGATAACGTTCGGAGTGACGGATATGTACGAAATAAGCCGATATTGCACGAAATTCATAAGAGTGCTTATAACTTAATACAGCTCTAGTATTGGTGAAGTTTACATGGATCCAATCTATTTTACTGGTTATTGCTGTTAAATGCTGATTGGGAGTTTGATAATCTGATTATAGTTATTTTAATGATGATGATGATAATCATGAGGAGGGGGGGAATGATGAGCTGAGTTTGATGGTGATGGCATCACATAATGTTTATCATGAAGACATGATGATACTATTACGATGACTGATGATGATGATGAAGAAAATGGTAATGATGATGCTGAGGAGGAGGAGAAAATGAGGAGGAGGAGGATAAACTTGGTGTTGATAACCAAAGTTCGGTTGATACCAAAGTGCGGAACTGTACCACCACCGGAGCTATAACTATGTGTTTGTGCACACTTTTAAGTAAAAAAAACTGGTATTCGGTCCCTGATTAAAGTAATTAGGGCACTGGAAGTGTCAGACATATAAATTGGTATTAAGGAACATTTTCCAATTTGCCTGATAATTTTTATACTTTCCTCTTAATGCGTTACAGTTTTACTTATTATATTTCTTAATTTTGACCTATTGGCATTTAGCTTTCTCCCTCCTCAACATTGAAGATCGTAAGAAAAAGACCGTCGTTTCTAATTCGTTTCGAGAGATTGGATTTTATGGGCAATGACTCTTAATTTCAGTTGAACGGAAGATTCTTGAGGTAGGACAACGTTTAAAGAAATCTGTCTTGCACAAGATGCGCGAACACCAGCCGGAAGAGGAAGAATTCTGGCAGACGCTTCAAAATTTGTGTCTTTTGCCCCAGTCCACTGCGTATGGACTTGAGGAAGATCTTAAACGTTAGTATTTAAGGGGAATAACTCTGTGCATTTTTTTCAATGACGGGCGAAATCACTCTTACATGTGACGTAAATGTTAAACATGGATTTTCAAATGACATGAATAAACGTGGACACACGAAATATATCCATTCAAAACTGTACAAACAAGTACTAGTTAAAAAAGCATGACAATAAATGGAACATCATCCTCAAACGTATGTTATTTCAACTTCATTATGACTTTATAGCTGCCCGAGAGCGTTATTCAATCTATTGAAATGTATGTTAAGCAAACAATTATAAATTATATATGTATTCATGAAACTATAAACTGTCACCATGTAGAACGTCATTATTGGCCATTTTTGGCATCGAAGTGACAGTCCATTAATTTTGTTATTCTTCGCATGAATCGGTTTTCAATTAGAACAACTGATTCAAAAACATTTGAACGAATCATCGCTTAAATATTATAATACAATATCAAGCAGATTGTGTCCTCTGAACAAGACGAGCCATTGTGCGCGTGTTTAACTAAGTCATCGAGGGAGACTGAAAAGTTCGTAGGCGAACGAGGTTGACCTTCTCGGAAAAATGAACTAATAAAATGGACTTTAGTGTGTCACAGTACTAAAGCATTGTCGTACAATATGTTAAAATGGGAAAGCATTAATTTAGTAATCCCATTAATAATTTTTTTAATCCGTTCGGGCGACCAATAAACGTGATCAAATGCGTTTCGGAAGTCAATAAATGTGATTTTTGGTTTCAGGTGACTTGGGAGAGTTGCGAAATAAGTGGATCGTCATTCTGGCTGTGTTCAACACCCTTTGGATGGTCCTAATCTACACCCTCGCTGATCAGGGGAAGCTACTAAGTGTCGCCAGCAGTAATCCAGTCGGTAAGCGCGTAAGAGTTATCTCCCAAAAGTTTGATATGTTAATAAAAGTAATTATTAACACCGTTATATAAAATATGACATATTTATACATTATTTTTTTAACAGATATGCAATGCACGATCGATACTGTGAATGGGCATTATCCCAGCTTAACATTTTACTAACAAAATGTTCACTCTTCATTCTAAATCATCTATCGAATCATTTGTAGGTTCTGGTATTTTACTTTTACCATAATTTTCTTTTTACTTCCGTATACTTATTAATTAACACAACCATGGTTTGTAAAAAGTGTTTTCTTCAACACAATGTATGCACGTTTAAAACAACCAGCAAGAACGTTTAAAGTGACAAAAATGTACATGAGTTTCAATACAAATAGAAAACAATTCTTTATCTGCTACTTAATACAATAGTCAATTTCTGTTTTTCAGGTCTGGTAGTGCTTGTGGTATTCAGCTTTGTGCTTTTTATCCAGTTTATCGCCATGATCATTCACCGCATTACGACCGCCACACACTTCCTGGCACGCGCCCCCTACCGGTTTGGTGCTAAATACCGCACCGCGTGGGCTCTAAATGACTGGTATTGTTATAGTCTGTTTAAACACTAATATTCTTTACATAGATCTTTACTTTCAAAATAAAAGGCCTTGTATCGGTTCTAAGTTCTAACAACAAACAAACAAACACAACAACATCAACAACAATATCAACAACAACAACACCAACAACACACTTTTTGACGTAGATATATGCAATTTTGCTATTAACGTTTAATATCTTTATTGTGCACGTATTTTGACGACATTCCATTTTTGATGAAACAATACTACTTCTGCTTTTAACCTTTTTATTTGGGGAATAGATTAAGACAAATAATTGGGAATATTACTGACAGTGGTTGGTGGTTCGGTGGGTTGTTTCGCACAAGTTTCTTATATCATGTGATACTCCACGAGCCCGCAGGGTGAGTGAAATACAATATCTCACAATTAACGAGGTCAGGATAACACACCGGGACACCACTGGCATGTAATATTCCTTTAATCGTTCACCTACTTACCGATAAAAAAGTATACTCTTATAAATAAAGATTATATTTCAATCGGTCATAAAAATGTCGTGTTACGGATATGTAAGATACATTACCCATGATAAGTAGTCTGCTGTTGAACTTTTCAATACGGGAAAAGATTTCGTACTGTGAAATTTAGAATTCCTATCCACTAGCTTAACACCCCCAATATTTTGGTACGGATATGTATAGGTATATAATAAATTAATAAGGTATGTTCAGTAACGGTTATTAAGCCGTAAAACGCTACACGAACTCATAGCATACATACTTGTTATATGAATAAATCTACCTATTTTAAATTGACTATTCAGTTGGTGTTAAAATTGTATAATGGATAATGAATTATGTTACATTATCGCTTGAACAACAACAGGTTCACTGTTCGAAGAATATAATGTTTAAGTTCAAAACATTGAAACATATTCTGGGTGTTATCAGAATCAGTTATTTTTATGAAGTTAATTACATTCGACAAGTAAAGAATATATCAAAATAGTGAATAATAATTTGACATATGGCCTTAATATCCATTTAGGGGCCGTTTCAACGTGTGGCCGCTAGTAATTGATTCGTTTCGTTTCGTTTCTGACTCCTATAATTATAACGATCCTATTATGAATATTTTTATGGAGTAACGTGCTTGCCATTTTAATTTTGCTCTAGGTAGTTTCTCTAATAAAGAAATTAAATTGAAGAGGAACTAAGAAAAAAGTGTGTCTGCATTCAAGTTAATGCACATATTTCATATTTTGCTTTAAGATACGGAAATTCATTTACTTTATTTGATGCAGTGACATGCCAGAGGAAACAGAGGCCAGGCGGGCGCGCGCAGAAGCGAAAACGCAGGCAGAAGAGCGCATCCAGAATGGTAGATCCACTAGGGTGGCTAAACCGGAAGAGAAACAGCCACTGCTTCGGCAATCGGAAGACTCCATATACATCGTCTGAAACGGCGAGACACAAATATAATATTATACAATGACGACATAAATTGAATAGTGATATAAACATTGCACATTTTTCAATACAGAGTTGCCGTTCATTAGCTTTCATACAAAGACTCCGAGTTTGGATACGTGATCTAATTATTTCAATTATATATACTCATAAGATTATGTGTTTTAATAGTAACGTTTGATAAATGTATATATTAAAATCTATAGCATATATATGACATATATTACTGGCGTGCAATAAGTTTAAGCTTTATCTTTTCAATGAGATACATGAAACAAACATTATATATGTTATTAAATAGTGACTATATAAAGCTTGATTGCAATTAACTCTGACGAAATGTATTTAGATATAATTCGACCATCTTTCAAAAAATAGATACGAATTGAGAAATAGTTCAATAAAAAGGTTGGGTTAAATGTTCCTGTTGAGGACAGGTAAGTTTATTTGCTTAAAACGAAAACCCGATCCTCTATTCGGACATAATAAAAACGACCTGATATGGTTTTACTGTATGAGAGGCCATGTTTAGGCTTCATCGTATTGCAAACGCATCTGCATTCAAAATTAATAAAGTATTATCTCAGTTATTTACATTGATATGGACACCGTAGTCAAGATGATAAGCAATTATTAATGATTAACGAGCAAAACTTTATTATCCCGTATACAAGGATCAACATATTATCATGTTTTGCTTTAACATTGTGTAGTGTTCGCTGTTTAATCCCCCATTGTTTTAGGATATATACGTTAATCGTTTATATTATATTTACTAATTATGAGTAATTAGCGTTCATGTATCGCAGTTATGTAATATTAAGTATTGTGTAGTAATGTTTTTAATGAAATGTTTATTATTTACATGTTATAACATATTTGTATCGTTACAACTTTTCCATGTCATTTGTTGGTGATTGAATTTCATCTTTTGTATCTATAATATACATAATTATTGTTACAAATGAATAGTGCTCACTTTTAAATCAGTTATATGACTGTTTATAAAAAATATTTTTCTGTACTATTTATGATAAAACACTGTATCATTCATAAAATGTTCGCTGTTTTATATGTTTGTGTCTTTCTTAAATTAAGCTCACCTTTGTAAAAGCACAGGTTGAGACTTGCTATCGTCCTGTGTCCGCCATGCATCGTGCCCCCTCCGTCGCCAGTAAACTGTTTATTCAAACTACAAATCCCACTACACCGCTTGGCAGATTTTATCAAACCCTGACATGAAGTATCAATGGTGCCTCTTTTTTTATAAACCCATTTATGCCTAGCGTCTAGAACAAAAATGCCGTGGCAAACAGCGTAGACCCAGATGAGACGCCGCATGATGCGGCGTCTCATCAGGGTCTTCGCTGTTTGCTTAAAGGAATTAATGTAAGAAATATTCCAAATATAGAAATAAATATCCTAGACATCCCTAATTTTTGAAATAAATTGATCCAATTTAGAAGAATGGGAAAGTCCACAAGGCATAAATGGGTTAATAATACTGATCGTTCTGTGATCAATACTAGCCAGAACCCAGAGAATCACATGAATTATATAGACTTATAAAGCTATATCAAGCAATGTTATCCCCAGAAATAACTCTCTCAGACTCGTAGCTATGATTTTGTTATTTAAAAAAAAACTGCACTTATTTTGATCAAATCAAGCCTCTGGGATGAAATAAATTCACTGGGATCATACAATACATTTGCGTTTTTGATCAAATTATGCCGAACCCCATGAGTCAATTATTTCAATGGCCTTTAAATGCACTTTAAATAATTTATTAAATGTCATCTGAAACCACAAGGCACAAACTTAAGATATTTTTTATTTAAAATTGTATATACGTCTTCTACTATGTAGCATCTCAAAGCTGTCCTGTACACATTTGTTTCGAAAACTTGCAAAGCACGGAAAGATGGGGAAGTCATACGGTTCACAATGATCTCTTTGACAAAATGGCATAAAATTATCTTTATTAAAAATCAGATGTGTAATTTACTGGAAGGGAGTACTTTGTGTATGTCGTCTATTGGGTAACATTATTTAAGTGGACGTTTATAGAAACATAACTTTAAAAAATTCCACATGTTATTGCTCTCTGGTTTGCTGTGTGTTCTCGGTTAATGAGAAACTAATCAAATGATCGATGAGGAAGGCCTGCATGTTGACAATAAAATACAATATTCGCATGTTTATCTATATGAAATATAAAAGCGACAACTTTTATAAAAAAAATAAATGTAACGTTTATAAGAATATAATTAATTTGAAACATTGTAATGAAAAACAATCGTAGGATATAGTTGTCCTTTTTATCCTGGCTGCAACAGCATGTTTTGTTATTAACAAAATGCGAAAAAGAAAAAATCGATTTGCGATCATGATGCATTTTTTAGTTTAAAACACTCTGATAACGGGCAATTGTTATGATAATTACGTTGAACTCTGCACGACTAAGAATCGGAAATATATTTTGTTCCGCAACATGATTGTCTATCATTAAATACAGCGTACCTACTATAACTTGCTTTCAGGTACCAACAATGCCAAATTGCTGATACCATTTTTGGGGTCTTATTTTTGCTTTTAGTTCAAGTTCCATGTAATAGGGGATATTGCGTCGTAACTTTGAAATAGAGGTCGGGGGAAGGGAAAGACTGATTTATTTCTCAAAAAGTTATATTATTTCCACAGCACCCGTGTTATAACATTATTATGTGCATTCATCCGCCTTAATTTAGTTTCAGGAAAAGCCGTTAGTTGTTATACGAAACAATAATTATCTTTAAAAAAGATATTCGGCGTATATCCTGACTTTGAAAAAAAGGTAGACAATTTACTTTTCTAAGTAATTAAATTAAAAACAAAGGCTTAAGTATTGTGGTGTTCTTTGTTACTTTAAAGTCGCAAATCAAAAGCATGAAATTACGCCACGTAATAGTGCTCGTAAATACTAATTTTACTACGTGTGATCAAGTAATATCCCCACGTGGCTTATAATGAACTCCTTTTTTTCGTCATTAAAAAAAATTGATTAAGACGCAGTTTTCCTTTCACACATTTAAAGGGATGGTCAACCAGATTGCTATATATCAAGAAAAAAGTTCAAAAATACCGTATTTTTTACCAATTATTAGTTTATATTGATTAAAATATCACGACTGGTATATTACATTACTTGAAAAATTCCATATTTTCAGTATATTCGGTAATAACATTTAACTGAGTATGTCTAACAGGTAATTTGGAGAGTTCTGCTGTTGTCGTTATATTTTGTAAAAAAACGAGGATTGCTTATATAAAGTATAAAATACAACCTGTATTGTATGAGCATGGATGGCCGAGTGGTCTAAATGGGAGACTTTTTACTCGAAGACGCCAGGGGTTAGTGGTTCGAGCCCTGTTGTGGAATACATGTTTTTCTTTTTTTAAATTTTATTCTTGATTTTTCTACAGGAGAGTTTTAGATCAAATGTTTTAATTTTTCAATATAAAGCATTTATTGACGGTATTTTAGAACTTTTCTTTTTTTCGTGATATATAGCAATTTGGTTGACCATCCCTTTAAAGGTCTTACGGCATATGCGGCAAGCGTAGCTCAAGACCAGATTGCGCACTTGCACATTCGTGTCAGGGGCTGCGCTTTCCGCTATCAACCAGCACTCGAGGTTTCGTGGTATCTCCTTATTATCCTCCTTAGCATGCATATCCTGACACGACGGCGCGGATGAGCAGGTTGGACTGGAGCTTCGTTCGCAGCGAATTGCATTAGTCCCATTTCCACATGACGCGGTTCTTTAGAAATATCATTTCTTCTTGTAAATGCAATACAAACCACAATACTTTCCGATATGATGTTATTTATAACAAACTGGCAAATGTCGGTAACCTATTCTGGCTTGCAGGAAAGATTTTCAAACAAACTGACCGCGTGTGAGTTATTTATTGCAAACTGGCAAATGTCGGTAACCTATTCTGGCTTGCAGGAAAGATTTTCAGACAGCCTGACCGCGTGCGTCACACATGTGTGGCTAGATAATTAAACGATTTCCTTTCTATCATGGGCACTATACCGTTATGGCAGTTTTGTCTCAAAATGCAAGACAAATGGCATTTACCGATAGGTTTTCAATAATGTCTTTCCCTAAAATTCGTGTTCTTTCATGTCTCGAAAGCAATACTGTGTTATCAACATAAGGCGTTTATGTATAGTACATTCCGTCTTCCCCTGACGATTTACTGACCCAGCACTGTTCATGAAAGTCTTGGGGATGTGCAGAGACGCAGATAACGTCTGTTATCTACATGTTCGTCTCAGGGAAGTGTAACTAGGCCAAAATAAACATTCAGCTAGTAGTCAGCATTTCCCTACACTGATTTGTCTTACATCATATACTGCAAAGACGGGGTTATGTTTCCAATGTTTCAGAAGATTATTCTCAAATCAGCCAATGGAATGAATGGAGTGTATTCATTCGGGTCTGCTGTCGTTATGTGAAGGTCATTTAGGGGAAAAGCTGGGTAAAATATCTACGCAGAAAAAAAAAAACAATACGCAAACATACACACACAAAAACACCATTTTATTGGTTACAATATTCATCAATTAGTTTATCTACACATCTACAAATATTTACTTTATATAATGTATAATGACCAGCGGGTACAATGATCTATGTTCAAACCAACTGTTCTTATTGTAACTAAATTTTAAGGCGGTTTTAGTCGCAATCAATCCATTAACTAAACGTTTGTTCGATTTGTGTGTTTAGTGTTAAAGGTAAATAACATGACACTGACTCGATTATTGGCTTATTATAAAGACCATTTAAATACATGTTTATTATAGAATTTTCTTATGTAATGTAGCTAAAATAACAGCGGGAAATGTTTTCGTGTCAGTCGGGCACACCGAGTGATAGTAAGCGCTTGGTCCGAATGTGCACGTCATATGCGACTACTGCATAGGAGCGAAATGAAGACTTACAGCTCTACGCGCATCATAAGCTCGCGCGTTTTTAGTCTAAATTATCCTTGGTTAGTCAAGGAAACAATAGAAGCGATTTTCATTTAGATAAGTTGTTGTCATTTCTTGTATAAATCAAAAGACGTGCACGTAAACAAAGTTCCATAAAAAAGTAACATACCTACCGACCTACGTGCAATGAAACGGGCCGGGTTATACCAAACAATATATTTTCAAAGGATGGCCCTTATTTATATGTTTCATTTCATGATGATGAAATACAAAAGTTTCTAGTAGTGTTGTGGTAAGACAAGTACGAGTTTTTTTGCGCTTTGACTGTTATTTACATTAAAATGCAAAACAAATCATGACGTGATGTCGGTAACGCCACGCACAATTATGCGACTTCCACATTCTCAGCCATAGTTTCTTCTATTTTCTACGCATGTGTCTTTGTCTACTATTGCCATTTTAATATTTTGGGAAATGAAAGTACTATAATGTCATTGAAGAACGTACATGTTTTATAGAACACGCTCATAAAGACTTCATAAGTAGGGCACCTATTCTGCATGTCAAGTCTATTCCAATGAATGCTTGGTAAACAATGAATTGCATCATCTGAACGATATTAGGTAGCAACGATCTTAGATATTTTATTATGAGCATATTGAATTATTTATTGCAGAAATGATCATATTTATTCCCAGTATGAAATATATTCTTTGCTTTAATCATAAATATCTCTCACATTATATGTTTGTTATCAAATCATTGTAAACACGTGGATGGTCCACTTTTTGCGAAACAATAAAATGAAAAAGAACATATTAGTCACGTTTTATTAATAATCGTTGCAAAATATCTCACCAAATGAGATGATATGTATATTAAATCTAAGAAAATATAAACATTGTAGGAAATCAGGTAAAATAAAAGTTTACAGAGTGTTAACGTTAAAATGTTATATGGAAATAATACCTGGAAAAAACATCGCCTTTATACAGTAGATTTTGGTTACGCGATAAACTGATACATGGCAATAATGTATACGAGATATTAATGTTAGTTTATAACAGCTAAATGAAGCTTGTCTCTACGAAACATTACATGCTTTTACATGTTATTAGTTAAGGGATAATATGGACATCCGCTATTTACAAAATATCCAATTTCTAAGAATATGAATTCACCCGAACAGTGTATGTTGCTATCACATACTATGTGTAAACATATACTTTAACCTTTTCGACTTAACACACTGAATAATAAGTATAACGTAACAGAATATATCCTTATCATTATACATACACAGTTTGAATGAAGTTATTAAACGACGAATATTAAAGATCCATCGGATTGATTTTGTATACAGTTGATTAGTCTATAACGTGGAAATGTTCTACCAATTTTCAGAATTACATTACACTTTAGATATATTCGACCATACGAAATGTACGACAATGTAATAGCAGAAAGGCACATTCTATTACAATCACGTACTAAATTTTATTTCTATATCGTAAATAACAAACGTGGTGTGTGGTTATAAAAATGAACAATTAAAATGATTTTGTTTATTATGAATTACATCCTGTCAGAAGCACTGGGTATGTAGGCGGAGGGATATTGTTTTTGCGTTGTCCGTCCGTCCGTATTTCCGTCCGTCCGGTACTTTTGTGTCCGGAGCCATATCTTGGAAGTGCTTTGGCGGATTTCATTGAAACTTCGTATGAGGATATATGTGGATAAGAGGATGATGCACGCCAAATATCATTGTACACCATCCGTTATTTACAGAGCTATGGCCCTTTGTATCTTGAAACAATGCTTTTTAATATAAGCTTAGAGCTTTATCTCTATTAACACATGAGCCAGAGCCATGAAACTTGCCATAGTTGTTCTCAATTATCTGGGGGTGCTTCACATTCAACACCCATAATCCTAGGGGCCAAGGTCATGGCCCTTTGTATCTTGAAACAGTGCTTTTTAAATTTTAATATAAGCTGAGAGCTTAATCTCCATTTACACATGAGCCAGAGCCATGAAACTTGTTCTCAATCATCTGGGGGTGCTTCACATTCAACACCCATAATTCAAGGGGCTTAGGTCAAGGTCACTTTGAGATCAAAGGTCACAAATTTGATGAATTATTCATTATTTAGTCATTACTTTACTATGCATCAATGGATTCTGTAATTACTGTCCCCAATTGTTCTCCATTATCTAGCTGAGTGGCAAATATAAGATCCAGGTTGCTAGGGTCATGGTCAAAGTCACACTCAAAGGTCAAAATCACACATTTGGATTAAATATGACTTATTTCGTAAATATTCTACCATACTAAAATGGATTCTCAAAATGTCCTGATGTAATTGTTCTCAATTATCCGGCAGTGAAAGACCTATGTGTTTTTGACCAAAGTCAAGGTCACACATCAAAGGTCACACATTTGTAGAAATATTTATTATTTAGCCATTATTTTACTATGCATCACTGGATTCTTTGTTTTAGTTCTACAACCTTCCATAAACAAAATTTATTTGGCGGGGGATATCAATTAAACGAATTTGCTTGTTTTATATGAGTCTGATTATATTTTGTCACTCATCATACTTAACAAAGACTTGGTATTTATTATTTTATCAGTTTCCTTTATGTTTTGCCGGGTATACCACGAAGTGAATCGATTTAAGCCGAATTCAATAATATAATTTTAATAGTTATAATTTTCCACGATTTAAAGCAAAATGTGACCGATTTCATAATCATTGGATTGTGATATGTTTGTGTCTGTGGTTTGTAAGCAACTATAATATACCCGGAAACGAATCTGTTTCGTGTGTCTCTTCATAATTATAACCATTAATTCGCTGAGGTCGCGATTGAGGTATAAAACGCCAAATGTTTTAGTAAGGTAAAGTTAAAATAACAAATGTGGTTCGATTTGTGTTATTGAAGAAGAATGGTATCATTCCGTGGCACAATGTTGGCGTTGCTAAAGGTAATTGGCCATACGAATTGGGACTTGGTGATGACCAATAGTTATTGGCGTGAATAGGGACTGAAATAGTCACCGTCTCACTAGAGTTTTGCTTTGTTTTATATTTTAAAATGCCTGAGAGTTCTTTAATGTTCATAAAGTACTTCGGACGTGAGCGTAATTGTAACACATCGATGAGGTCATTAAAGAAAACATCATGAGGGTTCTAATAGGTCTACCAGCGTCTCACGACGCATGCGTTATTTATTTAACAAAAATGGTTGTTCTTCTCAAGCACATTTACATTTACCTGTAGCCTCGATTTTACTGGCAAATTCTGCCTTCTCATAAAGATAAAGGTGTGAATATTTAACTCCTCGTTGCTCCAGTATAGCCTTTAAGCGTGCGACTGGCATGGACATAAGCTCTTCTGGTTTCCCTCGACATGATGCCCAGTCGAGGATCCGTAGAACGATAATCAACGTCGCAAGGTACACGGGGAATAAACCCAACTTCATGAATATGGAAAAGGTGTGATAAACGTAGGTTCACTTTTGAACATACTGTTGCTTTCAGTAATACATGACAGCGGCCGATACGCGGACTGGGCCGAATATCAGTTAGCTGTGTTTTACTAGAACTAAACACACTTATCTGTTACATTCGGCGTGTATGAATACAGTTAATAACAAGGCGAGCGATGGGCACATTAAGCAGTTTGATGATGCAATACTGCTTTTGTTTCGTAGGCGAAGCACTTTTAGTATATTCAAAAGGGCAAATGGCCATAAGACGCTCTTCTCAGACCTCAAAGAAATAAATTGTTCTGCGAAGGTAATGTTCACAAGGTTTCATAATAGATTCAAAGGGATATTGCTACAACACCTGACAGGCATGTTTTAGAACAAACCACAATTATTTTTGTACTCTGCTCATATATCCTAAGATCACACACTTGTGGATGTTTTGAGACAGTTGTATGACAGGTAGATCAATCTTGTGGGAGTGTGAACGACAGTAACAGAAAGAAAACTGCACCGCCTCATACCGCGACCATGCTCTTTCAACGAACAGAAGACATATCTAACTCGTTGGGACAATCGTTCAAACAGTGGCCTATAGAGTGTTCACAAGCATTTTATTTAATTTGACATATTGACATAGTTTGTGATCTTATGCAATCATTTTTTAATCGGTCGGAAATTCTTTTAAATAAAGGTTCTAACTTGATTGATTGAAGTTGGGGTAAAAAATAATGCCTCTACAGTGTCAACGAGTGTTTTTCTTTTATTTGACCTTGCGACCTAGTTTAAACCACACACGATGCAGTTTTGAATTTGTACAAATGTTCTGACCAAGATTCATGAAGATTTGGCAAAACATATTGCCTCTAGAGTGTTCACAAGCTTTTCCCTTAATTTTATTTTATTACCTTGTTGTTAACCCAACATGGTCATATTTAGCCAATAAACCATTACGAAAAATGTTCTGAAACAGTTTAATGAAGATTTGATAATAAATTAAAACTCAAGACTAATCATTCTTTTTTATTTGACATATTGATTTTGTTTTTAAGCACACGTACCAAATTTCAAGCTCGGTCCAGAGTTCATTGGGACTCTTATTCTGACCCATTTTAATGAAGATTTAACAATAAATGTGGCATCTAGAGTGTTCAGCTTTTCATTGTATTGACAAAAAAACTTCTTTCAAATCCGGCTGAACTATGTTTTTTGATGAAAAAGTGGCTGGCACGTTTCAATTAACCCATATCCATTATACCTATATATAGATGTATTTATACTAAACCAATCTTTTTCTGAATTGATGTACAATCCCACTCTGTGCTTGAATGAAACTTGAACGTACATGTATTTTGTAAGCAAATAGACCGTGTTTGTGTGCAAAGAATGAGATTAATGTTTTGGTTTCCTTTCTTTTTTAACAAAACGATTAAAATATTTAAAATACTTAAAAAAGCATAAAGTTCTAAAGAATGTCACATGACACATTTTTTCCAAATGCATGTTCTTTTTAAAGCGAGATTATACGATTTTTTTATAAGTGTTAAATTGTAATATATTTATAAAATATGTTACAATAACACAAAATAGGCAAGAAAAATTATGCACACGAATTTCATAAAATGCAGCAAAGACAAATGAGCGCCCCAAGCCGTTTGTGACGGAGATAGTTCGTACATATTTTTCTACAATAACCGAAGCATTCGTCTTTTTATTAGGATCAGAGTAAGTGTTCGTGTGTCGTAATATATACATGCTGGCGAATTCGACTGTACAGACATTTTCGATTTCAGAATTAAATATCTGGCTTTTTTTCGCATTTTTCGATACATGTTCTTCTTCAATTTTATTTTAATTTATATTAAAATATTTATATAATAAGTGTTTTACACATTTTATATAAGTTTATGAATATCTGACAAAATCGTATAATCTCGCTTTAATTTAATGATTGTATTTCATTTTCTTTTAAATTAATTACTATTTCATTGCAAGAAAACATAAAACATATATGGGCACGTACAAATACTGTATTTTTAGCTGTTCAAATTTATTCGATAATTAGTTGTTAACTAAAACTTCTCAGATATTTATGTGTTCTAAATAAAATAAAATGCGGATCAAAATGTGTTAGGCAAAAACTTTCCAGGAAAAAACGAGATAGTCATATTGTGTTTGCAAGCTGGTATTAGTCGATGATATCCAAGACGAACATGTAATACATCAGAGCGGTAAGCTGTAAAGGAGTTATCGATGGCTTTACTAAATTGATCACGTCTATCTTCTGAAAATCGTTTATTTAACCATATGACATTGTTGGTATGGTATGCTAGGCGACTTGGTGAACCTGCCTGAGTACGTTTGAAAAAGTATTGTATACGTAAGGGTTGTATTGATCACGCGACAAGGCTGTATCCGATGATATCTGATATCAAGTAGGTACCTAGTGCCCCACTAACTACAGCAATCAATGCGTTGTCTTAGGTGTAACCTACAGTGATGAGAAACATCACGTGGTGAATTTGTCTTGAATGTTTGTAATGGTCGGGTCTGTTGGATGAACATTCGCATCCCCCATGCCCATCTCCAACCATCTCACACACACACCTCTTTTTAGTGGTTGCTTAAGTATTTGTATTGGGTTAACGATATTGAGAGTGAAGAGATACCACATGTGTTAACAAATACATTATTAAAATTTCATATGTATGGAATACACACTGCTGAAAGTTAAGGCCAGTGCGGAATTTCATGTACCGTGTTTCTACCCCACCCGTGACTTTGGGCCAGTATCTGTATACGTGTCTTTCATCCACATAACCTTTTTATTGTACATCTTTTAAACAGTTTGAAGCAGTTTTGTTTAAATTGGCATCTGTCGGACGGTAAACGTATTGACAACTTGTTTAATGAAGTACGAAATTTGTTCACTCGGAAACTCAAAGTGAACCCTTTCCAAGAAAACACATCGTAATTCATAATGCCTTCAGAACGTTTCTGTTATTTTAGCAGTTTTTATCCTCATATGAATAAGTGGGTGCTTTTAAATTTCAGAACCACATAATATACTCATTTGTCTTGTTAACAATACATGTACCAGTTTGAACAAGAATTTTGCAATTTTGCACTCTGTGCAAACTTGCTACATTGCACACTTCATAATTACATGGTGCCCGTTGGTCATGGTACACAATCTGAGTCTTCGCAAATCGCAGCTTCAAAGATCATTAGTCAAAGGCACGCACACACACACGAACGCACACACACACGAAAATCAAGCGTATCCTTTGAATGAAAAATGGTATAACAATAATGCATTATTGGAATGTGTGCAAGGATTTATTAATGTAGGTGTTCAATTTTCGTCTAGCCTATCTATGCTTAAAATGGCAGAAGACATGTCTTGTAAAGCAAAACGTGCCAATATATCTTTCCTGTCCTATACGTCCCTATACGACTATATGCCTATGCCATATTATAGGTACTTAAAGATTGATGATGCTAAAGTGATGCCTATTTTATTATAATTATAGATCGAAAATATGGGGGCTAAACTCTTTTGAAGTTGTAGAAAGAGTTCATATATGTGAATGTAAAACATTTATGTCAGCACGAATGTACTCATGTACAAATGCTATTATAAGTGATTGTGGTAGATATCCAGTACATTTTTATTCATCAATGAGAGTTATAAAATATTGGTTACGAATACTAGAAACACCATATTCTGTCATATTAAACGTGAAATGTAATGTTGAAATGCTTTGATGACATGTGACGCGTAAACTGGGTCACTTCATTACGCAATCACTTGTAATTCATTGGGTTTGGATATGTGTGGGAACAACAAGCGGTTATTAATAAACCATTATTTTTGCAAAATTATACTCAACGATTGAGAGATAGTGTTGTACCGTGCAGTGAATAAAAAAGTGTAATAGTTCTTCAAAACTAAAAACATACAATGGATTCAAAAGTAACTTTAAATTTGAGTTATATTTAAATACTTTAACAATCCGTAAATTTCGAAATGCATATGTATGTTTTCGAATTTCTTCCCCTTTGCACATCATTTAAAATGGCCTCTATTTGAATATTTAACGGGACAAAAGGTTCTTTTATTTTTGTGAAACTTATTTTGAAAATGAATTTCATTTTTTTTAAGATACACAACATACTTAGACCTTCGAGAAAGGTATATACCCATTAAGTTCTATACACCCGCTACTACAATTAAGTTGATATAATCATAAGCTCCCGGGCAAAAAGGGTGATCAAAAGTGTTGCTATGCTTTTGAAAATGAAGAAATGTGTTACTAATAGCAGTTTATTATCAATACCTATACCATTACTTATGTTTGTTATGCTTATACAGTGTATGTGTATTGAAATTGTGCTACTATGCAATATTATTTGTAATTTCAAGGGTCGGATGCCACATAGCAATAAACATTGAATTTTGTATCCTTTATTTATCAACTGTTCTTAACAAATGCGTCTCTTTGCGGAATGTACTTTCAACAAAAACCATTTCGGACGCTAATATTATGATTTCCACAAAAGAATTCCACACTCTGAATATAATCGTACATCTTCCAGAGTTATCAAAATCCTTAATCTTTCCTATGTGACTTTAGATGTGTAGTATAGGGGGGTAACCAGCCTTTTGCGCAATGGAATTGATTCTTTCAAACATTGCAGAAATGGTATCCTGAAACCCGTGTCTGTCATAATAGTTATTCGTGATATCATTCTCCTTACTCGCTTTCAAGCATATGTTACAGCTTAAGATAACTCGTGATCCAGTATATGTTACAATAACGATAACTCGCAAACACGCAAAATTAAAAAGAACGATAACTAGTAAACAAACAAATGATAAAAAACGATGACTTGAATTCGAGCAAACGTTTAAAGGGGCCTTTTCACGTTTTGGTAAATTGACAAAATTAAAAAAAAAGTTGTTTTTGATTCGCACATTTTCGTTTAAGTTATGATATTTGTGAGGAAACAGTATTACTCAACATTTACCATGCTTTAAAATAGCCATTATATGCATCTTTTGACGATTTAAAAACCTGAAAATTATAAAGCGTTGCAACGCGAAACGATTGAATAATTTGGAGTGTTCTGCTTTTGTCGTTATAAATGTATTATGTGAAACTACGAGGATCGCTTATATAAAGTATAAAATACCTCCTTCATGTTATGAGCACGGATGGCCGAGTGGTCTAAGAGGTAGACGTTTTACTCCAAGACTCCAGGGGGCAGTGGTTCGAGCCCTGTTGAGGGTTACTTTTTTAATTTAAATTTTATTCTTTATTTTGTAGTGGAGCTTTTTAGATCCAATGTTTATATTAATCAATATAATAATTTAATTACAAACTTCAATACATGCCAAAATCTTTGGAAAGGCCCCTTTAAAATTAAGATAAAGATGAAATTTGTTTGCCTTTGCTTGTTTGCGAAAAACGTGAAAATCCATTTTTTCTACGAGAATTTGCGATGTTACACAGAAAGCAAAAAACATGTTCTCTTTACATTTATGTAAGATAATGTATTCACTTTTTTCAATTGATTCTGTGTTTCATGGTTATCATTTTTGAAACAATTTCGAAATCAATTTAAGGACAAAAAATAAAATATTATGTATTGACCTTTAATGCTATTGCCTTCCTTGATGAAAAGTGCAGAATTTTTTATTTCATATCGTTTGTTTATAAAAGGAAGAAATATATATATTTGTCTTTATATTTGCAAAAAAAAAGTTATTTAAAATAAATTAAATTTTTTTTCTTTCATGTATTTCAATAAACGTGACAATTAAAATTGTAGCTCTAATTGGATGTGTCAAACACTTAATATGTGATTTTTCATCCATATGGGTCATTTGTACAGCAAGGCTCACATAATTACCAAGCATACGTGACTGATCTTATATCATGGGGTCATTTATATTGTGTTTTTAATCAGTAACATTCTGTTTAACATAGATTTAAACAAATGGTATTGTGATATGATTAAGATAAAATAAATATAGATATATCTACTAACTGTTTGATGGACACAAACAGTGTTATAATGATCAATGAAATGCGTTTAAATGGATTTGTTTACAGATCTCTGCCCTCAAATGAGACTTGTCCTGAGAAATCAGGAAAGACACTTTCCGCGTAAACTTGATTTTCGGTAAGAAGGGACTTCCTTCAAACTAAAAATACCATAAAAGCGGAAAGGATCGTCCCTGATTAGCCTTTGAGGACTGCACAGGCTAATTTGGGACGACACTTTACGCACATGCATTAAGCCCAGTTTTCTCAGAACACGGCTTAAATGAAAGATTAGCCATCTGTGCAATAAAGCTACAGCATATATCGTGTAAACAAGGACATGATCTTCAAAATGAAATTTATACCCACCTTAATTCGAGCTCTACTTCTTTGGTTTATATGACTACCTTACATTCCTCTCGTCCAGCCACACTGTTTCAATAAATGCATTTTATGTGCATTCCGTTTAAATGTGTTTTTTGTTACTTTTGTTCCAATGTCAAAGAATGACTATGCATAAACGAACCTGTATTTTTATTGTGTAATAATGTCATGAGTTGTTGTGTTTTTATTCTTTGATATTGAGTGTTTTTTGCATATATGAAAAATGGTGGAATTTTATCATTGTATTGATAGGTTAACACGTTACATGGAGCTTATATAGATACAAGAACAATCGAACGAACGGACAGATAGGAAGTTGATGTTGTCAGCATCTGACATTCATATAAAATATTTTTTATATTCACTTTATTTTGTTCCTTCTACATTAGGTTTATGCCTTGTTGTTTGACAATTGGTGCTTTGCCATAAATGAAGGACAGAGAATATATGAGTCGTGTTCTGAGAAAACTGGGCATAATTCATGTGCGTAAACTGTCGTCCCAGATTAGCCTGTGCAGTCCGCAAAGGCTAATCAGGGACGACACTTTTCGCTTGTATGACATGTTTCGTTTAAATGAAGACTCTTCTTAGCAAAAATCCAATTTATGCGGAAAGTGTCGTCCCTGATTAGCCTGTGCGAACTGCACAGGCTAATCTGGGACGACACTATACGCACATACATTATTATGCCCAGTTTTCTCAGAACACGATTCATATATTAAGCGGTTTCTCCTGCTGCTGCAGCTGATGATTCACATTGTGTTGATTTTTATTCTCTATTGGGAAAATGTTTAAGGTCACAGTTGGTTAATAACGACTGCTGACATATTACTAAATCTATAAATTTATAACACAAAGGTGAAGTTAAATTAATGTAAACTGTTTGTGAATTTTAATATCGACAACTGAGATATGTTTACATATAAACATAAACCATATTATGGTTCGTCTTGACATTTGACAAACCTTCAAGCAAGGCTTAACACTGTATTGTAGAAAAAAAATCCTCTGAAATACTAATTCATCATTTCAGAGCGATTTCATCATCTTATTAAATTGCTGACGTCAACATACAAGTATTTTTCTGTGAGGATTTCGCATTTATGTAAGCATATGCAACTTGCTTCCAATAGAATAAAAAAGATCGTCGTGCGAAAATCTGAGTGAAATCATTTTCACAATAACGTGCATTAAAAACTTCGTTGATCTGAAACACATTTTTTTCATAGCAAAATTAACCCACCTTCACGGCGAGCATTGAGGTCTTCGTGGCGTTAAAGAAATCCACCGCTAGTATATGATGTCATCATGGAGTAAGTTGTGACGTTATTACATTCCGTGCTGTTGGTATAATACCGCCCACACCACATACACCTTTTCCTTGCATATATTGACACGTATGTTAGCCTTTTACCAATTACAATGTATTTTGTTCTAATAAATAACATAGTAAAAGATGTGTTTTTGTTTATTATTCTTAATACAATCAAACATCAATGCGTTGGAAAAAGTTGAATATACAACAAAATTGGAAATCGTGATTTATGTTTACCTAAAGAACAAAACCAGAGCCAGTATTTATATAGCTTAAAATCCAAATATTAGCTCAAAGAAAACATTAAGATCAAATGTTCTATGTGAAATCCAATCTAATTACCACGTATTAAGCAGCGCAAAACCTATAAACCATTGATACATTTTAAGATAATTGCATTGAAGGGCACGAATACGCATTTGGGTGACCGAAATGTTGCTTCTATTTTTGGTTTGTTTTTAGTTCTCTGAGTATGACATACTAATGGGGTAATTGTGATTAAATACTGCGTATCGGCAAACAATTAATATACCCACAAATGGTCTATGTGTACAATGTACTAAAGGTTACAATATACTGATTCAAATACATGTAATTACCAATAATGTAAATGCGCAAAAATGTAGCCAAAAATAAATTCAACATGGTAATGAATATTAAATATTGGATATATGCAACATAGAGCGAACATGTAAATAAAAGCCCAAACGTTTCTGGACACACAAGCCATATATTTTGTTGTCCAGGGAATAGTTTGAGAACTTTCTCAGGAAGGTGATCGTCCCGAATACCTCGTGATCGCTTATTCGCTGTGCCAATCAGATTGTACTGTCTCAATAAAGACACGTGCAGCGATTTGATAATTTTTGTAAAGTAACAGTTATTGATCGGAACAAGTCGCACAAAAGCGTAACATCGCCGAAAAAATGTGTTTTATGTATCTGTTACACACTTTTTTTCATTCATACTCAATCGATGTTCGCGATCTACAACTCATTAACCCATTTATTCCTAGCGTCTAGAAAAAGGGGCCTTGGCAAACAGCGTAGACCCAAATGAGACGCCGCATGATGCGGCGTCTCATCAGGGTCTTCGCTGTTTGCTTATACGAATTTCTGCAAGACATATTCTAAATATAGAAAATAAATTGAGTTTGTATCAAGATATTGCGCTGAAATGTCGTGTTAAGATATTGGACATGCAGATATAGCTTGTGATTGAACCATTAATTGAAGGGACTGTCAACCACGACGACGAAGAAAAGAAAAGTTGTAAAACACCGTATTTTTTACAATTATTAGTTTATATTGATTAAAATATCACGACTGGTATATTACATTACTTAAAAAAAGTTGTTAAGTTATCATATTTTTAGTATATTTGGCAATAATTTTTACTGGGTATTTCTAACAGGTAACTACCAGTTAACTATAAATAACGCCAGTAGATTGATCATTATCGTCACGTTTTAAACCCAGTAATGCAAATTGTGCATGCGTAGTGAATTGTATATATTTTATATATAAAATGATCATCTACTTGCGTTATTTATAGTGTGTATATCGTTATGTCACCTATTTACGCGATGCAGTCTCGATTTCACATTGCGACATTTTAATACCGAATATACTGAAAATATTAACTTTTTCAAGTAATGTAATATACCAGTAGTGATATTTTAATCAATATAAACTAATAATTGTTAAAAAAACTGTTATTTTAGAACTTTTCTTTTTTCGTCATTCGTGGTTGACGGTCCCTTTAAAGCACTCCAAACGAATTGGCAAAATGTTTAAAACCGAGTTTCGTGAAAGCGTTATAATTCTTTTGCATTCAAGTGTAGAAAAAAGATACGCACATCATGTGCATGGATTGTGATCAATTCAGTTTGACAATTAAAGTGAAATAAGCATTAGTTACATGCATTTTATCGCTATTATCTTACGTATAACAATACGAAAATTAATACAATTTAATTCAGCACATATATAGTATATACCGTGTCCGTTGCCTAGTGGATAGGGCGCTCGAAAGTTTGAGCCTCAAACGGGTCACGTTATAACATGGCCTTATTCACACTGCGGCTGATTCAATCGAGGGGCGCTTTCCTGCGGGGCGCCCGGCAGTTAAAAGTGTTCATCAATTAAGGTCTTTCACGTAAAAGAGGGCTTCATTCTATTTGTATTTATATAGCTTATTCTTCCAATCCACTTGAAACATGTTTTATGGACATATTAATTTATGACTGCTGATAACAAATACACGTGCTCGTGATAATGTGTGCATGCAGTCATGAAACGTGTGTAAAGTGAATGTAGAAAATCATTAATGCATGTTAAGTGCAATGGACCCATTTGGAAAAATTATTTCCACTTAAAGAACGTATGTCAATTATATGAAAAGACATGCTATGTGAGACCAAGCGAGAAATAACACATACGACTATGTTTTGTTAAAAGATAATCATAATTAATAAAATAATAAGCAGCTTTTGTTTATCGCGTTATTAAAGCGAGTTTATACGATTTTTATATAAGTTAAATTGTAATATATTGATAAAAATATGTTACAATAACACAAAATAGGCAAGAAAAAATATATATTGAAGACGAATTTTAAAAAAGGCAGCAAAGACAATGTCATTTGTCGACTAATTTTCCCGTCTGGAAGTAGCTGTGAATAATGAATAATGGGTCTCTGACTCCAATCGTAACGTCTGTCTATCTGTCTGTCTGTCTGTCTGTCTGTCTGTCTGTCTGTCTGTCTGTCTCTCCGTTGTTGTTTTTTTTCAATAGCATTTTGCTGTATGTTATCAACCTTTCGAAGATGCCTGCCCATCTCACGGTCGCTACGTAACTGGTACAGTTTTCTTACGTGGTGGTGGTAATCCTTCTTCCGCTCTCATATTCGTTTTACAGGTACGCTGGTCCATTCTTAGTAGACTTTGTGGCTACGATACAGTTTCTTCTCTTCCGGCATTATGTACACGTCCGTATAACAGTGTCCATTGATTAATTTCAGAAAAAAAAGTTTCTCGAATATTCAAGTTGCTTTTTACTGTACCCGAGTTTAACTTAATTGTTTTCGTTGATATACTTGGATTATATTGTTAACTGTTTTCTTTCCTGCCCTGAGCGAGCCCTTACATTGTTTTAATTTATTTGATTATTTATGTTATTTTGTAACTTCGTTTTCTTATATTGTACTTTTGATTACTCTAAAAACTGTAGTATTTTAAGTTAAAACAGTATATGCCATTATTATTAAATGCGAACAAATTGTCAACAAGTCCCTTTAAACGTGCACTGCAACGAGGAAGGCTGGTGAAGAAACCCGGAAAATAATTTTAAAAAATAGGAGAGAGAGGTCAAAAATTCCTATAACATTTTGTCATAAAATATTAAATGATGTCAAACAAGCGATGTTTTATATATCAATTAACAATAAGTTCATCACAGACAAATATATACATGTATACATTATATTGTATTCTAGTGTACCCAAGTGACATTAATGATTAAGACTATTAACCTGTGCGATAGAAGGCAAACAGCCTTACAAGCTAATACCCTTAAGGTGATATTATGGGCATCTAACAGTTTATAGGTGTCTATCGCAGCCGTTGTTTATTTTTTGGGGTTTTCACTTCAAATACACTTATATTTGTTAATGCAGCATTAACATACTAAAACAATATACCCAAAAGAAAAACAATAATGCATTTGAATATCAACCGAACTTTCGTTTGACAACTGATCATGCATGTACGATTTGAACCTAAATTTAGTTTTAGTGCAGATTCGTTCAAACGACACAAAAACACAATTTTGTTTTACGGATCATTTCGGCTTACAGGACTGGGTGGGTCACGTAAGAATATCGAATATAAAATATATTTTTTATTAACAACTGGTAGCAAGATGAGTTGCAGATAATTGATCAGTAACCACATTTTAACTAACTCTTTTGACCTTTTAATTCTTTTCAGCTCAATTCAACAGTGGAAAATGCCCATAATATCACTTTAAGCATTTAACAGACGCGATTTTGTCACAGCTGTTTATATATTCGTTAGTGGCCTTTCAGAAATTCCTTTAAGCAAATAACATGATGCGGCGTCTCATCTGGGTCTATGCTGTTTGCCAAGGCCTTTTTTCTAGACGCTAGGCATGAATGGGTTAAAGAAAAAGGGGAAAATATGTTAAACGTTTAGCCCATAACCATATTATACCACGTTTACCAAATTACCATATTATATCCATGAAACTTTGATATTCAATGAAAGGGAAATTTACAACTTTTTAAGTTAAAAGCAATTCTTACACACTATACACATTTCACCATTTCAGAGTGAAACTTCCATCTTAGAAAACGCACAAAGCTTCGTAATAAAGGGAAACGTTTTGACGTCGTTGCGGAAATAATAACAGAATCGGCGTCATAAACACAGATGTTACCGAGAACTCGCCGGGATGTCACTTGAACGTTAATACCTAATCGACGTCATATACATTCAAAGTTGTATTGTCAACGTCGTCGATCTCAAACACAGTTACGCCAAATAAACACAAAAGAAATGGCAAGCATCGAAGTCAGCACAACGTCATCGGCATCCACTGCTAGTAAGTGACGTTATCATCGCGTAAATTGTGACGTAATAACAGCACATGCGATATGTATAGCTGCAAAATACCACACAAACATTCCCTTGCCTCAGTTATATGTGTAGCAGTTGTTGTTGTTTTTTTATATTAAAAACCATTTTCATAAATAGCATTAAAGTAAAATTACTACTCAAAATCAACGAAAATTTCGTACAATATTTCGTAAAATAAAGCTAAACAATTAAAAATCATTGTTCGTTATGGCAATTGCCGAAATTTCAACACCAGATGTGGTCTGGTAAATAGATGTTTGTGAGATAAAAAAATGCTAGTTTTTAATATGGTTTTCACATGGTACTATTTTAGTGTTTGTGTGTCGTATGAATAGATATATTCGCAGGAAATTAGCATGGAATTTATTGTGGTCATAAATAAATAAAAACGAGCATTTTGTATCTATACAAATCTCTGTAATCATACCACATCTAGCGTTGAAATTGTGGCTTTTGCTATAAGGAAGACTAATTGTTTAGGTGTTAACTTTATTTTACGAATTACTTTACGAAATTTTCGTTGATTTTGAGCGTTATAGAGACTTTAAAATGATCGTGAAAGAAACTAAACCGAAATTTAATTCATGATTTTTTCATATATTGTTTGCTTGTTGTAGCTTTACTTTTAATAAGATCACATATCATAAATCATCAAAACAATCAAGGAATATCTCACCTTTTGTTGGTTAAATAATATTATATTGAGTAAAATGTTAATGACCCAACGAATATTTAAACTCACTTTCGCCTCAAAAATATATGAACATAATTTAGTATCAAAATCCAGACAACCTAAATATGAGGTGAAAATCCATTAACCAATTTTGTACAGTCATTAATGCACTTGATCTTATTCTATTGCGAAATGAATTTCTTTTCGTATCATTAAACTTCCAGCAACCATGGGAACGGAAGGTAAAAAAGCGCCCAGAAAGAATAAGCTAGTTATAGAAGCGGACTCAAAGATCAAGCGAGAACTCAACCGGAAGGACCTCAAGTATAGTCACCGGCCGTCCGTCTTCGTCGTCATCATAAAATGGTTCTCAACTGCCCTAATCTTCCTGATTCTATTGGCTTTCGTAAATTTTAGCAAAGTAGGTGAATTCAGTTTGTGTCTGCTTTGTTATTTTAAGAATTAAAAAATCTATCCCCGTCATGTTCAGGACGCGGTAGAATTGCCGATGACTCCTTGGGTTTGTAATAAAAACCTTTTATGGCGGCGTTCAGAGAGTCGTGCCCTTATAGGAACTTATGTAAACATGTCCAACGTATCCCCGTTACATCGACTTGGCTTCCTCTATACGACCAAAACAGTAAACAGTTTGAAGACCGCCAATAATAGTAGTAAGAATGCCTGTGTATTTTTCTTTAAGAAATCAAATACTGTCAACCATCACGCCGTGAGTTCTTATTAACTTTGTTCGTGTGTACGCGGCGGGACCAATTCGTCATTAGGGTCATGGTCTGATATAATTTATGCCGACGCTATCTGCTATTAGAGGCTAAGGGTGGTACTAACAGTCCAATTGCAGTATCAGACATACCGTACCTACAGCTCAGTTAAGGCCAGGAAAGGAAAGCGGGTAAGGAGCAACCTGTGAAGACAAGAATAACAAAAGAAATACGTTTAGTACCGAGCAATCCGCACAAGATATGACAGGTCAGCCCATCGATCATCGGGGACATCACTGCGTCTTCACTACGTTCGCAGCGCGAATTCAATGTGATGACCTCGACCTTGGACAAGTACAGTATTTCCTGAGTCGTATTTAAACCGTGGACAATTTGTTCACTATAGACGCATGGAGACTCTGCTATGACACTACTGCGATGTCACTATGTTTATAAGGTACTTATTAAGGCCCTATCGCATTCATGGTCGTAGTTTATAGTTAGTGGAACCCCATCTTCCGCATTACAGTGTTAAAAGACACGCAAACAATCTAGTGTGGACTTTATGACGTCGCCTTTGACCACCGCTCAAACGCCGAGATACCGCAGTCTAAACACAGTGACAGCGATAACTGCGGGCTGTGAACACTGCGCACATGCGAAAAAAATTTTAGAAAGCAAGACATGGGCGCGATGGTTGGCGGTATTTGGAATGATTACTGAGAAAAACACATTTAAGCCAACTTATGGTATAAAACAAAAAAAATAATCAAAGAAGCAATCTGATATCATTTGTTAGTTCCGTTTGTAGTGCAAAAACGCTTATTTTTTCATCAATTGTGCTTCACAATGAGTTGTATTTGTGATATTTTGGGCGGATATGTATACTAGAAAAACATTTCAAATACTTCACCATGATTTTTTTTTAATTTCAGATCGGAGCAATCTCGCTCTCTCACATGATGTCTCGCGGAGTTTTCGAAACCGGGACAGCACAGCAACGCGCACATGGTATTTTGGTTTTGCTGCAGATCGCAACAATCGTTCCTCACGTGTTCAGCTTTCTACGCGGCATCCTCACCGGTGCGTTGCGGAAGGACATCCCCTGGCCCAGCCGACGATCCCTTATCGGGGTACATGCCGTCATTTACGAATGTATTTCATATTAAATTTGATTTAATAAGACCATTAAGTTCATCTTAATTAATCTGACGCTAACCTTTACGCCAACAGATGTTCCAGACCCGCTATGATGAATGCATTACTTTATACTGTAGTCTTTTTCAAAAGATACAGGCCTTCTTCATAAACTTCCTGGTATATTGTCATATATCTCATAAAACACGCGCTCAAACAATGAAGGCCACAATTTAAGCGCGTGTTTACGTTAATTGAGTTAACAAGAGACGCGTCAATGTTTGAGAGCTAAACGCGCAGATCTTTCTCCACACAGGGCGTGGCACTGAGCTTAGTGGAGTCAGTTGGAACCACGCTGTTCGTGTTCTGCGTACCGGGGCTCACAGGGCCGGGAACTACGGTGTTACTTATGAGTGGGGTCTTCGTACTTCCCGTCCTATACAACGCTTTACATAGCTGGATGGAGCATAGGGGGCGCACGGCCAAGTTTTTCTTTACGGTGGCTATCGCATTTGAATTGGCTGGTTTCGGTTTAGCAGGTAACGGATATTTGCTTTTTCAATTTCGTGATAATTTGTAAAGGCATAACTATCATTATCATCATGATCAGCATCAGTAGCACAATCGGAATAAACACATCAACATCGTCCACAGAATCATCATCATTATCACCAGAAGTAGAAGCAACAGAAGTAAAATCGACCTAACTATCATCTTCATAATCGTCTTCGATTATTTCAACTAAGGTAGAATTGTCATATATGTCATCAACAACATCTCTGCCAACATGGCCCGTCACCCAAATAACTTGGTTACCTTTCAGGATACACGTTCGCGAACCATAACAAGATCCCTGATCAGGACGTGGGCACTGTGGGGGATTCCACCAGCTTTGGTGTCATGGTTACTGCTGTGCTATGCCTCTCCGTTGCCTGGATACCGGCCATCCAGTGCCGATTGTTGAACACCGGAAGTGACGCCGACGTGACGTTAGCACAACCGATCGACGAGAGTCTTGTGTTCGCCAGCGAAATCATGGGGCACAGCGAGCCATCAAGTAACCAATCCATATCCAACGTAAGACGTACTTTATTTTAATAAGTCTGAAATTGTTTGTAAATGACCTTAATTAAAAAAAAACATTTTACGTATTATATTTATTTTTATTGTCTGTATATGCACTATAACTTTAATTATGGACATCGTATTTTTTATCTTTTGTCTACTTTTATTCTTTTTTATTGTTTTTTTTTTTAATTATTGGTGGATTTTTTTTTTATTGCAAAAATACGTGTTTGCTTCTAAAAGACGGCTACCTTCAATATTTACAACTTATTATCGGCGATTCCAATTATTTATTAGTAATTATAATGCGTTAAATAATTATTATTTAAGGGACCTTTTCACAGATTTTGGCATGTATTGAATTGATACATGTAAACATAAGATCCAAAAATCTCAATTAAATAAACAATAATAAAATAAAAGAAATAAACAAAAAGTAACCCTATAAGTGAAATTATGGGTATTTTTCACTGTTTAATTGAGCTGAAAAGAATTAACAGGTCAAAAGAGTTAGTTAAAATGTGGTTACTGATCAATTATCTGCGACTCAACTTGCTACCAGTTGTTTATTAAAATATATATTTATATTCGATATTCTTACGTGACTCACCCAGTCCTCTAAGCCGAAATGATCCGTAAAACAAAATTGTGCCTTTGTATCGTATAATCGAATCTGCACTTAAACTAAATTTAGGTTCACGTCGTACATGCATGATCAGTTGTCAATCGAAAGTACGGTTGATATTCAAATGCATTATTTTTCTCTTTCCGGGATATTGTTTTAGTATGTTGATGCTGCATTAGCAAATACAAGTGTATATGAAGTGAACACACCAAAAATAAACAACGGTTGCGATAGACACATATAAACTGTTAGATGCCCATAATATCACTTTAACTAGGCTCGAACCACTGACCACTAGAGTGAAAATCTCTCACTTAGAGCACTCGGCAATCCGTACTCATACAAGAAGTGATGTATTTTATACTTTATATAAGCAATCCTCGTAGCATCACAAAACATAACGACAACACCAGAACTCTTCAAAGTATTAAATCGTTTCGCGTTGCTACGCTTTATAATTTTCAGGTTTTAAATCTATTAAATCTATTATTTAAATATCTATTTAATTTAGCATATGGTAATTCTTACAAATTTTTTTTTGGAAACGTTTTTCTAACGTTTTCTTCCAAGAATATTGCTGACACCTTTTTTAGTGAATTTTTCTTAGACCGTTTTATGTCAAAAAATCTTCTTATAACCTAAAACAAATTTCGTTCGTAAAACAATTCTGTTCTTGTTGATAGTGACCTCACACCTAATTTATATGGGATCCCAATTTCTATTTCCTTCGTTTACTGTTCTGTGAGAGGTCAAATGTTTACATAACTGAATTAATAAGGCCCTGGTTAAAGTATATGTAACATTTCATCGGTTAATTATAAATAGAAATTAAAACATATTCTCAGCAGGAAGTGGGGCATAAAGCACTTTTATTCTTTGAAAATGTGTAAAAAAATGGCGGAGTACGATGAATGTTTTCTGATTTATGACATGGATTCTGACGTGCCTTTCTATGGATTTGATGAAGTAGAGTTTAAAAGTAATAGAGATGTGTTAATTGAAGTTAAAATGATTTACTTTGAGCCAGAAATTTACGTTACGAGTAGAGTTAACGGTTTAAATGTGGCATCGGATTTAATGGATTCGCGCGAATTCTGGACGAGTGCTGTGTCTGTAAAATATTAAATGGAAAGCTGTAAATGTATCAAGTCGGAAAAGAAAACGGATGGTTGCATAATGGTATGCGTGAAATAATGTAATTCTACGTATTTATGTTCATAGTTATGTCATTTTGTAACCATTCACATTCGTCACTATTTGGAATTCCCGTTTCTAAAAATAGAGCATTTTGTTAACAAGGGGGGCGACTCGTGATGTCAGCAATCGTTAAGGCTACAATATACTAAATAATCGAGTCATGAAGGGCTGTACTTTCTAAACAAATCATCATATTTTCCTCGAAGGCATGTTATACACTTTGTTCTGGTTTTATCGTTTGGAGATATTGATAGGGTAAGCATAGGTGTTCACTACTTAATCCCTGAAATAGGATAAAGTTGGAGATTAAAGTAAAAAATGGCACTGCAAAAGGTTACAATCCACTAGAAAACGGCCGAAAAAGGCGCAAAAACAGTCGATTTCGATTTGAGTCGAATTTGTTTTTGGTTTGAACATGACAAATCTTTTTTATTGCTTAAATCGATTCAGCTAAGAATGCCCGTCAAGAAAAGGTATGGTTATGGGTGTCTCTATGTGCAAAATGTTGTATTTATTTTCGCTCAAAGTTGTCGCTTTTACATCGAAACATATAAGGAAACTATTTAGTATATTTTGACCTAAACATTTACTTCAGCAGCAACTTCCCTGTATCTTGCAACTATGCTTTCAGCGCCATCGGCGCTCTCGTTATTTATTTGTGACACAAGTAATTCCATGTTAATTTCCAGCGAATATATCTTTTCATGCGACATACGAACACTAAAAATGGTACCATGTTAGTGTTCATCTGTCGTATGAAAAGATATCGTTGCGGGAAATTAAATTGGAATAAAATATGCAAAACAATAATGAAAACGAGCAATTTCGTATCTACAAACATCTATTTTACCAGACCACATCTGGCGTTGAAATTTCGGCAAGTGCCATAAGGAACAATGATTTTTATTGTTTACCTTTATTTTACGAAGTATTGTTCGAAATGTTCGTTGATTTTGAGAAGTAATGTTACTTTAAACTATATTCGATATGCTTTTGCTTATACTAACACTTCTTACACACACCCCGTATCTTCGCATCGTAGAGCAATCATATGCGAACAAGCGTCCGATTGAACAATGTTATCGCCGCCCAGCCCGCCCCAAAACCAAACCGGAAGTTGGCCCCGTCTACGTGGAAACTGACGATTGTCATGTCCGCCGTGAAGGCTGTGTGCATATTTGGCTTTTCCATCCTGTTTTACGCGGAGGTGTTGCCCAATGCCTCTGCTGATGACTGGGTGAAGGGATGGGGGCAAATGAGCCAGCTGACCAAGACTGATTGGGTGATGTTCGTCGGCAATATCGGCGGAACTTTCTTTGGTAAGTTGCAAAAAAAATCTTGACTGATTTCAATTATAATCTCCATGACTTGAATGATATTAAGTTGCATGAAATTTCTCTGATAGTTCAGACGTCCAGGAGTTTTTATCCTGATCTCCATAACTTAAGAAAACCCAGTCCAATCAGTAGAAACAAGCAATGCTTAACCTGTTTTGTAAACAAAGTTAATGTACTACAGTTGTTTCATTAAAGATATAGTTAAGACTTATTTGATTTTGAAAGTTTTTCAAATGGGGCAACAGGGTTAAATACTTCTTTTTTTATGTTTTTCTAATAATAGTTTGTCCCATGGTAAATCCATAAGCAGACCGATGGAATGAATATCCGCATAAAGTCATTCACGATTATCGAAATATATTTAACAAGGCTTTTGTTTGCCAAAAAAACATGACTATATGGACGTTTATCTTGCGTTTGACGCTTTTGCAGGATATTTCACGGCTTACTTCGCTTGCACCACGCGCATGCAGCGGTTCGGATTCTCAGTTCCTTTGACGTTGTTCAGCACGCCGCTATCATACGTCACTTTCTACGCAATGTGCCCGCGTGGTGTCTTAGGTGAAGGTAGGTACACACCTGTTGGCAATCAGACAAATTTCGTATTTGGGCCGTGCTTTGTGAAAAAGGCGTTTAATGCATGTGCGTAAAGTGTCGTCCCAGATTAGCCTTGCAGTCCGCACAAGCTAATCAGGGACGAAACTTTCCGCCTAAGTAACGAATTTTTGCTAAGAAGAGACTTTTAGTAAACGAAAAATACCATAACAGCGGAAAGTGTCGTCCCTGCGGACTGCACAGGCTAATCTTGGACGACCCTTTACGCAAATGTATTAAACCCCCTTTTCACAGAGCACGGTCCATTTTTTTTATCTCAGGCATATAATTTGTGTATTGTAATGAATAATAAATAAGTATATGCATTGTCCGTTGAGCAAAACTTTTTGATAACAAACATTCATATTTTACTTTAGCGTTTATAAAAGTGAGAACACTGAGCTTAATTGATATTAAATACACATCATATTAGGCCCTCTATATACTTATCATGTAATACGATAGTGAAACAGCTTACATTATATGTGAGTATGTTACAGCCAATTGCACGATGTATGGCGACGCATTCTCGGTGAGCGCTCTGGTTTTGCTCGTTGTCGCTCAGACCCTTTCCAACGGTTATCTGCTCTTCGGATCTCAGTTTCTAGCCATGCTGAAAGAAGATCAGGTACAGCTTAATTTAGGTCAGAAAATAGTTCTGATCAAAATCCATCAGCAGGTACGTCCATCTAAAAGCCAGCGCCGGAAACTAGACGCATCGGTATTTGTCGAGAACAATTTAAAGTGCTGTTGGATGTTAAATCGTTATCATTGAAAATAAAACACAAAACCTCATACGCTTTGTAAAATCAAAAAATATGCATGTTTTATTGTGCACTTTACTGTAAAACTGTACATCACGCGATGCCCCAATGCATTATTGGTTGGTAATAAAGCAGTCGAAATTAAATATAAATGCCATTTACTTAAGTGTCAAAAGTTGGTTTTCGGTTTTCGCTTATTTACACCAAGTCAAAATTTAAAGGACTAACATTTTTGGGATAAGTTATTGTGTGTCAATTAAATAGGACCTCAAATCTTGCGAAAATTGATCTAACACTGTATCAGTAAAAGTTTAACAAGGTATGAAAAGATTCCCAAATCAGTAAATTGTTCGTATCTTTTTTTTAAATGATAGCGTATCAACAATAAGAACCTAATTGAAACCACTATTGACACTAAAAATGCGTCAGTGATTTTTGTACCTACGGGCTAAATTTTGTTTCTTTTAAATTGTGTACATACATGAAACACGCATTCAAACAAGTGTCCTACTGGCGGTAATGTATAGTGCTTACATATGGGCCCGTTTTCATTTAGTTGTTTTGGACGCCTATGTACACCAGCGGCCTGCTGGAGCAGTGGCTTATGTTGTCCAAGAAGACTGAGTACCACGACGAACAGCATGAGGATCCCGTGCTAAAGGCGAGCCGGACGAAGGTCATCATATGTACCACAATGTACAGAGAGGTGCGTGCATAAGTTATAGTGTATGTAAGTGATATAGACATGACAGTTTTATTACAATGTAAAACCATGCATAAGGCGGGTTGCCACGCAAAGGTCAACGTGATATACATGTATTCAATAATGTTTTACTACAATTAACATGGAAAAACAGCGAGTCGCGCAAACGACAGCGTATTGGACACTTGTACTCCTAGGTATGTGGTTAAAGCATCACATCATGTACAGTACAATTCTTAGTAAAGCATGTGGTACAAAGATGAAAAGCATCATGGTAAGATATACGATGCAGAACGGCAGCTGGGCTATGGTCATCGTACATGAAACCATGTACAGAGAGGTAGGTGGAGTATGAATATACCAACACGTGAAGAATGGAACGTGGAAAATGAATGTAGAATAATTAACAGTGAGGTTAAGGAAAAAGCACGTAAAACACTTTACTACGTGTTCTGTGGTCAGAGATGTAACTCTTAACGTAGATGTTCTTGCAATAGGAATATAATACTGTGTACACGACCCTGCGTTGGGTACGCCTTTTTTCTACAATGCACAGCACGAGGATCTCAGGCAGATGGCGGGCTAACCGAGGTCTTGGTTCGTACCCCAAAGTATAGGTATTAGTATGTACATAGATATGTAATTTTTAAGAACTTATTATTCTTCAATATTTTAAGTATACGTTTTTCTTCGAATTATGATTTTCGTGCGTAGGCGGACTACGAAATGCGACAACTCCTGCAGTCAATCAACGGCATCCATCGCGCACAGACGGACGGTGTATGGAAATTCGAGTCGCACATATTCTTCGATGGCGCCGTGAAAGACGTTTATTTTAACCTAACGGATTTCGTTCTACAGCTTATATCTCTGGCAGAAGAAGAACTAGGTAAGATGGCATTAATTATCATGGTTCTTGTTCCATAAAAAGTCAAAATGTAAAGTTTAAAAGTGATCACGTAATGAATTTGAGTACGATATCCGAAATCAAAATTTCCTGTTAGTGTAAAACTCCGAAGAAGATTTATTTGGACCTTGCACTTTTCTCTTTGCTGATTAGACGTTTTAAAATTACTAATATTGTGTTTTATATGCTATTGTATTCTATAAAATCCGTTCAGTAATGATTGAGTTAAACTGTCCATAGTCTGTAAATACATGATATAAAGTTATGGTTCTTGTATTGCACATTTTCTCTTAAACCCCTTCATCAAAATATGAAGTATTACCTCCTTTACACACTATCTTTTCAATACTATGTTTTCCTATCGAGTTACGCTTTGCACAAAAAACAGGAAAGGCGAAAGGACAGACGGACGGTGCTATTGCTTTATGCAACAGAACTCCCTTGCGAAGCACAAAAGCAAAAGTTGAATGTTTTGTGATGTTTTTAAAACGTTTGAGTTATCCTATCAGTCATAACATCGACATTACTTGCCACAGGTGTGAAAGCACAGTTTTGTACGCGCACGAGCACACCGTACGGATTGTCCATTTCATGGAATCTTAACACCAAGCTCACCAACAACCTGGACCGAGATATGGTCTTCAAAATACACCTCAAGGATAACATCAAGGTAAGGTTAACACGTAGTAATGTGGTCGTGTTAACGTCCTTCGTTATGCTGTTGCTGATGATCATCGTTTTACAGCTTCACGGCTATTTTACTATCTCTTTTTTCAAAATAAGGCAAAGACTTTTCGCAGAGATTAAGTATGTTTTAAAAACCAACAATTGAATACCTAAAAACAATTGCAACTCTTTTAAAACGTGGTTAAACACTTCACAGGTGAAGAATAAGAAGCGATGGTTGCAGAGATTAAGTATGTTTTAAAAACAACAATTGAATACCTAAAAACGATTGCAACGCACTTAAAATGTGGTTAAACATTTCACAGGTGAAGAATAAGAAGCGATGGAGCCAAGTGATGTACATGTCATACGTGCTGGACTTCATTCTGAAACAGGAGGAATGTAAGTGACCAATCACGCTTTGACTTATACACCTATCAATGCTTACCAAACCAAAGAACGGCAGTATTTGGGGCTTATAAATGTAGCCATTCTTGAAAAAACGAGAAATGGACATATTGACTAGCCGGATCACTTATTGGCGAACATAGATTGAGTTTGGAGTAAATTACCGTTTGAAAATATTAAATAAATACACCTGAGCATGCTGAAGATCTAAACTCCTAGCTCTTCCAGGGCAGTTTCAGCAAAATATCACCTTTAAGAGACAATCGCATTTTTCATTGTATATATTATTTGTTTTGATAATATACAAGACGTTACTTTTGTAACCCCATAAAGATTGCTTTAGGCCTGTATTTTTCGTGCTTACAATACACGTAGCGCCCCTGTTATTATCATTTAAATATCGTACTATCTGGTTCGAATGCCGCCAGGTTCCGAGGAAGAATGTTTCATTCTCACCACCGACGCAGATGTCCGCTTCAATGTTAACTCTGTGGAAGCGCTGCTTGACCTGATGACACGTGACCCGAGTGTGGGGGCGGTGTGCGCGCGCACCCGTCCGCTAGGAAGCGGCCCCCTCGTCTGGTATCAGGTGTTCGAGTACGCCATTGGTCACTTGTTCCAAAAGGTGAAGAACACGTTATATATATTCAATAGTTTATGTGACATATCATACCTTGAAAGCAAGAACATGATATTAGAAGTAATACATCTATACTGATACCGCCTTGAAGTTGGTGCTTTCAATGTGGAAAACTGACTGAATATGGTTGTAGTTTGATTTCTGCAAAGATGTTAAATCTCTTGATAAATAAGCATTCTCCGCATGCGTAGACACTGGGAATAACATAATCAGGCGCATTAGCCTGCCATTTCAGGACCTGTTCTCCAATATCTGTATGCATAGGGTACGAGTCTCGTATCGTACAATGCGCATGGGTATATCCGAATGTAATAACTTTAATACTCATGTTCAGATTTGACGTTTAATCAGAACGTTTGTTTCTAGGCAGCCGAACACGTGATCGGTTCGGTCCTATGTTCACCCGGATGTTTCAGCGTCTACCGTTGCAGCGCTATCCGTGACATCCTACCCGAGTACGCCACGAACGTGGAACGCGCGTTTGACTTCCTGATCAAAGACATGGGGGAGGATATGTGGTTCTGCACACTCATGGTACAATTAGGTTGACTTGATACTTATTATCAGTTATTATTTAACACATTCATTATAAACGTAAATATGATATATCAATAGTTTTAGTTAAGTGGACAAATGGATCCCACGAGTGTGGATTTTGGACCGTCACACTATGATCACACGTTTATAGCACTAAATTGAGATAATTAACAATATTTCGCAATCATGTTTTGGGCATTATCCGGTGCATCTAAACTGAATATTTGTTGATAAAAATTAAATCAACCTATGGAATGTATGATACGGGCGCAAAATCTTCATACTATTTCACGCACATTGACTTCCCCGTATATTTCTTAACAAATGATTTACCTTTGATGACATGTGAGTTTAAAAGCATGTTTATTCAGGAAATACATATTCTTTTAAAGTGATATTATGGCCATCTAACAGTATATAGGTGTCTATCGCAACTGTTGTTTATTTTTGGTGTTTTCATTTTATATACACTTATATTTGTTAATGCAGCATCAACATACTAAAACAATATCCCGGAAAGATAAAAATAATGCATTTGAATATCAACCGTACTTTCATTTGACAACTGATCATGCATGTACGATGTGAACCTAAATTAAGTTTTAGTGCAGATTCGTTCATACGACACAAAGACACAATGTTGTTTGACGGATCATTTCGGCTTAGAGGACTGGGTGAGTCATGTAAAAAATCGAATATAAAATATATTTTTATAAACAACTGGTAGCAAGATGAGTTGCAGACAATTGGTCAGAAACCACATTTTAACTAACTCTTTTGACCTGTTAATTCTTTTCAGCTCGTGAAAAATGCCCATTATATCACATAATATATTATCATAAAATGGAAAGTATCAAATGATCGCTTTTATTCGCAGGTGCAGAGTGGATGGAGAATCGAGTACTGCGCAGCCGCAGAAAATAGTACGCATTGCCCAGAAGACTTCGATAAATTCTTCAAACAGCGTCGCCGTTGGGTCGCCTCCACGTTGGCCAACCTCATGTTGCTGGTGAAAGAGTGGAGCACAAGTAAGTTCGTAAAACGCTATCGTAACTAAGAGAGTATTTCTGTTTAAACCTTATACAATCCTGCACACGTAAACTGTCCCTTATTTAACATCAGACAACATTAGAACAGCCGAGCGTTCTAAAACGAAAGAGTTGCAGTCAAGAAAGAAGTTCAATGAATATCCAACGAAATTAAAACACCATAAGCCATTGTAATAAACACACAACTACATATATTTAAGTATAACAACATAAAATATCAACACAAAGTAAGTTTTTGCTTTCAGTATCAACAAAAAATAAGTTGGTGCTTGTGACAAGCGATCAATATTTGAGTCCAACTAAGTAGTCAGTGGTTAAAAGACGTTACACAAAAGTAACAATACTACGGACACATAAAGTAGTTCCCGGTAAAATTCACTGACAACGAGTTTGCATGTTGGTCCCTTGAACGTCTGAACCACGGCGAAAATATGTATAACGTATTGTTAAATAGCGACGAATAGTTACAGTGAAGTGTACCTTGTAAAAGTACAAGAGTTGGTAAAACACTATAAAACTGGTCGGTAAGAAAAGTTATTTGAGATTCGAAAAATACTACAATGCCTTTTCAGTCTCGAGACTGAATCCCCGAGTTTCCGTCGTGTTCCTGCTATATCAAGCTGTGCTCCTTTTTGCCACTCTGATTGGACCCAGCTCCATCATTCTCGTGGTCACAGGTAACAGTACAATAAAGTAACCTTAAATCGTGCTGTGTACAATTTGTGTTGCAATTTTCGCGGTCGAAGAGCTACAAAAATGCAGATTCACGCGTGTATATGTACACCAATTGATACATATATGTAGAGAATATAACATGACTGTGGTTTTCCGTTGGCGCTCGTGGAATACATTATAACACTATTAACTCATGCGATTAATAGGCAGTAACACCATAGTATTGCAATATTTTATTTATTATAATACCTACGTACGATAAAATAACTAGAAAATACAATTGAAATCAACGATTTTTTCGACTTCGGTACAATAACAACTCAGACAAACAAATATAAAAAGACGCGCATGAAAACTTCGTATGACGTATAGTGTCTTTTCGTGTGACAGTGGTTGTCCAAGGTCACTCGGGATGTACAGTGTTTTTCGATAACGCATTACAGCGTTTAGTACAAAAACGGAATTCATTCTGCGAAATGCATAATTAATATCCAATATGTTGTATTTTACAGTGGAAATTATTGAAGTTAGAATACGTATTGTATATCAAGAACGTGTTTATGTTATGATGTAGTATCCATGATTCAAAAATGTCGTCATTGATATGCCGTGCGAACTGAATAGGGGATATTTTTGTTTCGGGTTATGTCTTTACATGAAAATGAATACACAAGAAATAAACCAAGTGTTGATGAAAGCACTATGCAACATTAAACTGTGTTTCTCTTCAAAAAAAATATTATTAACAATGAAAGACACACAACAATATCATATGAATACAATAAAAACGTGTTTTGTCTCAGGCGGTTTGACGTATGCATGGAATGTAAACTCTACGACGACCGTGATACTACAGCTGATAGTGACGGTGCTATACGCCGTGATTTGTCTTACGACGTCATCGAAAACGCAGCTCAATGTTAGTAACGTATCTTAATATGGGTCGCGCTCTGTGAAAAGGGTGTTTAATGCACGTACGAAAAGTGTCGTCCCATATTAACCTATGCAGTCCGCACAGGCTTATCAGGGACGACATTTCCGCCTAAAATGGATTTTTGCTAAGAAGAGACTATCTTTAAACGAAAAATACAATAAGAGCGGAAAGTGTCGTTCCTTATTAGCCTGTGCGGACTGCAACGCACATGCATTGAACCCACTTTTCACAGAGCACGGCCCATATATATTTTAATATATTTAAGTCGTCAAATACTCTTTTATCAGTTCTTCGGCTGTAGTAATTATACAGTTGATAGTGACAGTGATGTACGCTCTCGTACGTTTAATGATTTTTTCGAAAATGGAGATTAAGGTTAGGAACTTACATGAACATATAACTAAACAAATATTGAATGTATCCATTTATTGATGGCGTAAGCTCGGTCAGAGGGACGGCAATAAGTATACATGTTTATGGAAATATGGTACTATATTTTGTGAAAACGAGGATCAAAATGACCAATCACAATCCAGAAATATAGCATATGTTACAAAAATGCTGTAAAAACTTAATAACACAACAAAATTAATAATAATTCTTCAACTTTTTAAATTCATTTTCTTTCGTTCCATACTTAATATTAACTTCGCAAACAACCGTTGACTTTCAGGAAATTATTGTTGTAAGTCTTTTAAACGATACTATCCAATACTGAATCGTTTGCGATCATGATCACATAGTTAATCATTAACTATTTGTTTAATCGCAGACGGCGAAATTGTTAACATTCGTGTACGCCATCATCATGGCTGCGGTGATGGTGGGAACCGCTGTTCAGGTTGCCAAAGACATCTCAAAGGCGAGCGATGCAGCGTGTAAGTAGGGTAGATAAAAGTTGACGTGAAAATAAAACATTGCGTTACAGTTAATTTAATACATCGCCCTATTTTAACAAAAGCGGTGATTGGCGTAGATGTACACGTAAATAAGAATATCTCTTTAAAACGCAGAATTTGGTCAATATAAGTGAGCGAAAATAAATAAAAACTTACACAAAAACAATCATTCCACCGTGCGTTGTATGTGATATTAAATGGTCCTTAAATAGTACTTGTTATGTATATATCGAGTTTCTGTTGCAAACTCCGTGCACACATATTTCAGTGATCCACCCATCATTCCCAATATCTCCTACCACTCTGTACCTTGCCATCATTGTGGGCATATTCCTGCTGACGGGCATGATGCACCCGAGCGAGTTCTGCTGTCTCCTGCACGGTTTTTGGTTCTTTCTCTGCATCCCCGCCGGCTATCTGATCCTCATGATCTACAGCATATGTAACATCACCGACCAATCTTGGGGTATGTAAAAAAAATAAGTGTTATAGCCAAACTATTCGCAGTGGTTACCGTTACTATTGGGTGAACGGTACGTTATACAATTATACTATCGTTGATAAAATCACTGAATTAGTTTTATCAATATGGAATTAAATCAATTTATAAGATATTATTCTGTATTATTCAACGCAAGTTAAGTATGTTATTATGCTGAGTTATCAGCAATGAGCCTTTTTTACACTGTATGCAAACGACTGGGTGGGGTAACGACGCAGCAATACTAAAAACAACCATCTAAAATTTGTGATCAGACGACAACGGTCACCTGTAGACAACGGCCAATTTGGTCATTTCCATTGACTGACCGCTGTTCTCAGTTTTGACTGTAGTTGTAATCAAATCAAATATCTGCCCGTTAGGTTAATTATATATACCAATATATATATTATTGATCTACAGTACTTGCAACAGCACTCAAATTTCTTGAGGTTTGGAAAAATGTATCAATTTAAGAATCAACGCCCGCGCATGTCTGTTTTATGCGTATATACTGCATATTCTGCATATGATTGGACTCTCTTTGTTTACAATTTTTTGTTTGTTTATGCAGTATGTCTTTGATTTAAGCCGTTTTACCCTTCACCAGGCGCCAGAATGTTCTGGGGTTATTCCGAGCTTGTACTTCAGCGAAGCGTTGGTTTTATCTAATGTGATTTCTAATTTCGCCTAGCAAACATTGATTTTGCTTTGGAAAAATGTAAAACACATTTAAAAAGACGTCTAATGTTGCTTAAACAATATGTCAGCATTATCATTCGTCTTACGGAATCTTCGTTAAAATATAATATTTTCGTCTAGTCTCTGTTCACGCTTTTATCCCACCATTTTTAGCTCATCTATTTTTTGAAAAAAAATTATGAGCTATTGTCATCACCTTGGCGTCGGCGTTGGCGTCGGCGTCCGGTTAAGTTTTGCGTTTAGGTCCACTTTTCTCAGAAAGTATCAATGCTATTGCATTCAAACTTGGTACACTTACTTACTATCATGAGAGGACTGGGCAGGCAAAGTTAGATAACTCTGGCGTGCATTTTGACTGAATTATGTGCCCTTTCTATTCTTAGAAAATTGAAAATTTTGGTTAAGTTTTGCGTTTAGGTCCACTTTTTTCAGAAAGTATCAATGCTATTGCATTCAAACTTGGTACACTTACTTACTATCATAAGGGGACTGGGCAGGCAAAGTTAGTCTGGCGTGCATTTTGACAGAATTATGTGCCCTTTTTATACTTTAAAAATTGAAAATTTTGGTTAAGTTTTGTGTTTAGGTCCATTTTATTCCTTAAGTATCAAAGCTATTGCTTTCATACTTGCAAAACTTACTACCTATCATAAGGGGACTGTGCAGGCAAAATAATGTAACTCTGACTGGCATTTTGACAGAATTATGTGCCCTTTTTATACTTAGAAAATTGAAAATTTGGTTAAGTTTTGTGTTTAGGTCCACTTTATTCCTACAGTATCAAAGCTATTGCTTTCATACTTGCAACACTTATTAACTATCATAAGGGGACAGTGCAGGCAAAGTTGTGTAACTCTGACTGGCATTTGGACGGAATTATAGGCCCTTTATACTTAGAAAATTGAAAATTTGGTTAAGTTTTGTGTTTTGGTCCACTTTACCCCTAAAGTATCATAAATATTGCTTTCATACTTGGAACACTCGCAAACTATCATAAGGGTACAGTTAAAGGACAAGTTGCATAACTCTGGATGTCACTTTTACGGAATTATGGCCCTTTTTTGACTTAGTAACTTTGAATATATGGTTAAATTTTGTGTTTCGATCCACTTTACTTCTTAAGTATCAAGGCTATTGCTTTCAAATTTCAAATACTTTCATGCTATCATGAGGTTACTGTACCTGGCAAGTTGAATTTTACCTTCACCTTTGAATGACCTTGACTCTCAAGGTCAAATTATTAAATTTTGTTAAAATTGCCATAACTTCTTTATTTATGATTAGATTTGATTGATACTTTGACAAAACTACTCTTACCTGACATACCACAATAGACTCCACCCAATCCATCCCCCGTGCTCCCCCCCCCCCGAATCCCCCCCTATTTTTTTTTTGTTTTTTGTGTAAGATCATCTCACAAATGACCACCACACCCTCACACTATACCCCCCCCCCCCAATTATTTTTTAAATGGTTAAAAAACACAGCTATTTATTTTTATTATTTTATGTTTGAAATACCGTCCAACCATCGCACCCAAGAATCCCCCCCCCCACCGGAATCCCCCCCCCCTCCTGTGTGATTGAAAATGAGAGTCCCTTCACCTTTAACAAGAAAATAGATGAGCGGTCTGCACCCGCAAGGCGGTGCTCTTGTTGTTAGAGCGTTATTACTTCCTATTATTAGCAACAGTTTAAAATAAATACGAAGAAAGATAGCATATTTTGCATAAGCTTTTTAATGAAATTCTAGACGGAGGTTCGACTCTTAGAGTGAACGTATTATTTCGCCAATCTTCAAAGCGGGCATGATCCTTGTAATTATAGGGGAGCATTCGGGTCACTGCATATTGCGAAATTATTGAAAGGCCTTAAACAGAAATACGTTAGGCGGTAATTCTATTATAAACTCAAGTATTGTAAAATGCGAATAAGGTCGTCTGCACTATATATATATTGAATACTATACAAAATGAATACAATACTTGGGAAAATTACTACAAATGCCAAGATAAGATATCAAGGAAACTTTTATAACAATAATAAAATTCCTAGACGACCTGCGAAGGCGTTCCTGGGCTTTCAACATTAGAGACCTGTTGTTCTAAGAGCGCTTAACTAGCATTTATAAATTTGATGAATACTAATATGTTTTTATAATTTTAAATAACTGCCTTTTGTATATTTAAATCAAAGACTGAACTTGGAAATTGGCGTTGTTACAATTGTAAAAAAAACTCCTTCCTTCATTCATTTTGGGGTAAATGGCATGAGAAAAATAAATGTTTTCGTTGTTGGTCTAAATGTATCTTAGTACAGTGCGATATACGAAAAAACTCTGGTTTCGTGTAGAAACAGTTTTGATACATTTTGAAAACGTATTTTTCAAGATGTTTCTGTTTAGGAACTCGAGAGGTTGAAGAGCACTCAGTGCGCGTGGCACACCGGAACTGGCAGGACCGACTGACAGCAATGTTCAAGGAGGTGTTCTTGTGAGTTCACCCACCGTAGTTTAGGTGTTGAATAGTGTTAAGAATTGTGTATTCAGTGTTTTCGGATTGAGAAGTGACACTCAGTGTTGGTTTGAGTTTACCCACCTTAGTTTGGCAATTTAATTACATCTTAAAAGAACCTTTACGAAGTGTGTATTAAGAAAAGCTTCTTTTATTATGGGTACCATAAGTCTAAAAAATGTGTGCTATTATCTACTTTTAATACCGGCTTACGTGAATATGTTATCGTCGTATGAGGTAAAAACTAAATATTTGTTTTTATTAATATATTATGATTCATATTGTTCTTGAGCTCTACTTATACAAATAAGACATTCACTCACAAAACATATGTAAGTGACCTTTATCGTGATATCAGGAAATTATTAACAAGATGCATACTTTATTTTCGCGTTCAAAATGAAAATTAATATGATGCAAGTGTAATACCGTGTAATTTTTCTAGAAATATGCAACAATGATATGTGTAAATACGCATATGATATTTATTACACTCAGACATGTTTATCTTTTAGATATCTTTCATACTGTAAATCAAGCTTGTATAATAGTCCATTTGTGTTTAGCTGTTGTTTCACTCGTCGTGAGACGAGGTCAGTAGAGAGCCAAACGGAGGCGGGTGTTCGGAAGCCGATGTCGCGCAGCGGATCCGTGATTGAATCGTCGGAAACCAATACCGACGCCAAGACAGCGAGGTATCGAAAGTATTGGAAAACATTCTAAAGCGATGTGTTCTTCAAATTAATGATAAAAAAAAATTAGCTTGAAGGTCTAAGTTTGCATAACATCTCAACCAAAAGTCCGTCAGTAAACTAAAAGATAATTTTTTTGCTTTGTTTGCTATTTTATTTATTCCACCAATAGTATTTTTTCTAGACTCATTATACGTTCGAATCTTAAATACAATTACTTTGTTTAAATTCAATTAGAATTGTGTAAATACTACATTATAAAACAAACTCACACATGACTGATGGACAAATTAGTTTGACAAAATATTGTTATACTATACTAAGTTTGAGAATTCAACTCACATATGACTGATGGACAAATTAGTTTGACAAAATATTGTTATACTACGTTTCAGAATTCAAAGGGAAAAAGATACAAAACCGTTGAAATGCCCAGATGATCTCTTTATGATGAGTTTCATGTTGACTCCCAAATATAAAAATACAGTTCCTTTCTGACCATACAAAAAATCATACCTTTAATAAACCGCCATGCAATATGTTTACGGGTTTCATTTTGGAACAAAGCAAAAAATCGCCTTCGCCTTACAGGCAGGTACTGGCCGTTAAAGCGCAACTTGTTCATAAGGCAATTAAAGTGATATTATGGGCATTTTTCACCGTTGAATTGAGGTGAAAAGAATTAACAGGTCAAAAAAGTTAGTTTAAATGTGGTTACTGAAAAATTATCTGCAACTCAACTTGCTACCAGTTGTTTATAAAATATATTTTATATGCGAGATTCTTACGTGACTCACCCAGTCCTCTAAGCCGAAATAATCCGTAAAACAACATTGTGTCTTTGTGTCGTATGAACGAATCTGCACTAAAACTAAATTTAGGTTCACGTCGTACATGCATGATCAGTTGTAAAACGAAAGTACGTTTGATATTCAAATGCATTATTTTTGTCTTTCCGGGATATTGTTTTAGTATGTTGATGCTGAATTAACAAATACAAGTGTATATGAAGTGAAAACACCAAAAATAAACAACGGTTGCGATAGACATCTATAAACTATGAGATGCCAATAATATCACTTTAAGACAACTTTTGCAAGTAAAAATCAAGACTTTTTTTTTCAAATAATTTACACTAGTCTTCTTTTGAAAAAAAATTCATTCGGACTTAAATAAATGTAGTAAGATATCGGAATATAAACTTAAACCAACAACATAGTGTTACTCGTAATAATGTATATAATACATCAATACTGAATCATGTTAGTACTTTAGAGGTTTCGCTTTGAACCCGTGCGCAACAACTATTCAATACATGTTTGAGCTTGACTGCCTGTTTCGTATTCAGTATTGCGACACATTTATGAAACATTTTAGGACGATATAATGGAATGTTCATGCAAATGAAATCACGTGGTTTATATATTATTTTAGTTTAACTTTTCTTTATACATTTATTAGAATGATTATATACGTACTCGTCTGTATATTAATATTTTTCATACGCTTATAAAATAATTAGAATGATACAATTACTGGATTTAGGAACACAAATTGTCCATTGTATACGTCTTTAATTATAAACTAATTTCAGAACGTTGAACACATCTGAAGCCGGGCTGCCGAGCATTCATGAAGCATATGGTTAGTTAAACTAAACGAAGGGCAGTATTTATAAAGCTTTTATGGCGGTGAATAGAGTAACAGAGTAAACGTTTTTCTGGTGAAGAAATACTTTATTTGAAAATAATTAAGTCGAGATCACGAGTCTCGGGCTAAAAAGTTCGGGGCAAACCGTTCAATACTGCGAAATTTCCAAACAAATGCGCCTCAATCTGGGAAAACGGAGTTTTATGCATGTGCTTATATTATTGCATAAACTCTATCTATAATGCCCTCTGGCGGAGTGCGGACACTTGGTAAAAGGAGGGCTTGTTATGTGTTTGTCATATCCATAAACTGGTCCACTCGCAGTAACTGCCCATTTTTCATTGGATTCAATGAAGTTAATTTGAACTTTGTTAAGAACTCCAGCCTTCGACGACTTTCCAAGCATAAATGGGGAACTGAATAAGCACCAATTTCCTCATGCATTTAGGGATAAAGGCAATGACAATTTCAATCCACTTTTCAAATTATACCAGCTGCACTCTCTTGACAACAGCTTTATTTATTGGCGACGTCAATGAAGTTAAGTTATTTACTCAACACTTTCAAAAAACTATGCTGTAAATGTAAGTGTTTATGTACCGTCAACGTTCCTGCTGTATGCTTGAAATATTTCAGTGACAATATGTTGGCAGTGTTAATTTTTAGAAAATTTAGTTGGAACGAAATAAGATTGACTTGTACGAAAGAAACCTCCGGTATGAAAACAATTACTTATTCTACGATATATTTATCAGTCACGACCAGTAAATTCCAAAATAATTCCTCATTTCTTACTTTGCCCGGCTGCATTTCACCTTTGCATTAATCCACTGTTGAAACACGTTTTAAATTGAAAACTGCCTAAGTATCCGAAGGTAAAGCCTCGTCATTTCAGATGATGACCGAGTGAGGCATATGAAAAACACAATCTTGAACTGTATGACGTCATATGAAATAATCGAATTATTATGTCGATGTCGAATGAACAAGACATATTGTTTTTAATGTTACTTTAATTAATTTTGGTATGTGTGATTTGTTTATGCAAAAATAGCAAAAATACACATTTTCTCGGACATGATCATCTGCGGGCGCTCTCAAAATCCGTTCCTGCTGCGCACTCGGGCAGGAACGGATTTTTCGACCGCGCGCACTCAGGCAGAAACGAATTTTTCGAGCGCCTGCAGATGATCATGCCCTCGAAAACGTGTTTTATCTCTTAACTGTTGACCCAGATAAGCCTGTGCAGTCCGCATAGGCTTATCAGAAACGACACTTTCCGTCTTGATCTGATTTTCGTTTAAAAGAGACTTCCTTTAGACGAAAAATTCCATAAAAGCGGAAAGTGTCGTCCCTGAATAGCCTGTGCGAACTGCACGGGTTAATCTGGGACAACGTTAAACGCATATGTACTAAGCCCCGTTTTCCAAGAGCGCGGTTTAAATGTTGTTTGTAGACGAGGTAGATGATGCCCGTAAAAGCTTCTCGGATACGGAAGAGGACGACGACAAGATAAACAATGAGGAAGGTGTAAAGGTGGAAGAATGGCTGACGCCTGACTTTGATGCATACGTAAGTGAATGTACATGTTTATATTTTTTAGTGTTCGATGTTAATAATAAAAATAATTTTAAGATTGCGTATGTTAATGATTGTAAATGCATGTAGCATTTGTCTCTATCTTATGTGTTGTTCTGGTCACGAAATCATATAATTATAATCTTGTGTAGATAAATGACTCAGGGATGGGGTCCGACACATGGCTTTAGTTCTATGAAAATTGGCATTGACACCAGCAATCTCCATCTTAGGACCCTGTTTTTTGCTATATGAAGTGTTTAACCCATTTATGCCTAGCGTCTAGAAAAAAGGCCTTGGCAAACAGCGTAGACCCAGATGAGACGCCGCATGATGCGGCGTCTCATCAGGGTCTGCGTTGTTTACTTAAAGGAATTTCTGTAAGAAATATTTTAAATATAGAAATAAATATAATAGACATTCCTAATTTTGGAAATAAATCGATCCAATTTAGAAGGATAAGAGAGTCCACTGGGCATAAATGGGTTAAGCTTGTCATTTATGTAAAATCAAGAACTAAAGATCAATTTGACGATTATTATGTTAACATTTTTCGTGAAAAACCTGACAACAATTAATTTTGTTGGTAGTGTTGCTGAGGGTGATCATTATTTTATAAGTAATTACGAAGACAGTTGTGATAACGTTTACGGTGAAAATGACATGGTTGCTATTGATATTAGTAATGGTAAAAAAGAAAAATACGATTATGATCATGCTTTTTATGTTTCTGGTAATAATTATTCCGAGGACGACCTTAACGTTACAAAGCTGCCGCTGAATAAACTTAGTATTTTTAAGGACTATTTACATTATCATTCCAGGACATCGTGGTTCAAAAGTTTAAAGAATACGGATTTGAGAACACCATCTTCATCAGCAAAATGACAGACAACGAGCTTACAGATATGGGTATCAAAAGTAAGCATTAGCAATACTCTTTGTTTCGTGACACTGAAATTTACATTTGTATCAAACAGTGTTTATGAGAACTCTATATAGACACAGATTCAGACGTTAAAAAATGTGTTTTCGACTTTTGATTAGGCAAATGCACATGTAAAATAAACTCAAAGTCGTTCAATTATGTAGATTTTCTATGATCGTTTCAGAACATTTTATTTTCAAATGTAAGTGTACATGTGTATAAATGTTAAAATTTAATGAGATTTTGAGCGGTTTTCCGCTCTTTATTGTTTTGGTCATGTCTCCCATTATGTTATCGTACAATGAAAATGAACTCTAATTTAACAATGATCGGTACCGTTTTATGACCGATTTTTACGTGTCACCCTATATAGTTTAATATCATATAAGCTTTTACAAACCGAGCTAAAACTGTTATTGTATTTTTCTGAGTTTTTACTCTTTAATTAATCTCAATAATTCTTTTCCTAATGTTACTACTTTACAAAAGTGTAAATAAATCTCCGTATCTAAGATACACAAGGAACGCAAACAACGGGGAATATAAGAAAACAAATATTCATATGTTATTCATTACGAAAAAATAAGGTTAATCGCGTATATGCTATGCTACATTTTAATATTTAAAAAGAACGGAATAAAAAGTACCCTCATGTTTCTGATCAAAAGGGTCGGGACAGAAACGCTACCTGATGGAGAAAATAAAGACACTCCCAGACTACGAGATTGTTGCGGATGTACCGGTATCGAAAATCATATTCATATGCAAAGCATGCTTGCGACGTTTAATTGATTTGTCAAACGCTTACTGTTGAAGTTGGCATCAGGATACATCGATCAAACGTAGCAATCGCGCTGATGTGCTATTTTAAATTGACAATATTTACTATCCAACCATAAGATTAAACGGATGTCCGGGCTCTTTGGTACGTGCTTATTGATGTTTTAATAGCTTTCAATGGACATTTAATAACAAGACTTATTCCAAAATCCTTACCAATTATACGGTATGCCACGCGCTGAATTTTAAAAATGCAATTGCGATTACAGAAAGACGTCAAAAGTTGGTTGACGAAAATTGGCCTGGAAATGTACACGACCAACTTCAAACAGGAGCACATTAACTCCTCTAAAGATATAGAGGTATGTTGCGTGTGGTATGAAGTGGTTTTCACGGTATATTACCATACACTTTCATGCAGTATCCATGACATAGTCACGATCTTTGTCATATGCATCACGTGTGGTAAGGCACACGTTTTTGCCTCCAAGGATTAGTATTACATCACTAGCATCACGTGTGGTAAGGCACACGTTTTTGTCTCCAAGGATTAGTAGTACATTACAAGCATCACGTGTGGTAAGGCACACGTTTTTGCCTCCAAGGATTAGTAATACATCATATGCATCACGTGTGGTAAGGCACACGTTTTTGCCTCCAAGGATTAGTAGTACATTACTAGCATCACGTGTGGTAAGGCACACGTTGTTGCCTCCAAGGATTAGTAATACATCATATGCATCACGTGTGGTAAGGCACACGTTGTTGTCTCCAAGGATTAGTAGTACATCACTAGCATCACGTTTGGTAAGGCACACGTTTTTGCCTCCAAGGATAAGTAGTACATTACAAGCATCACGTGTGGTAAGGCACACGTTTTTGCCTCCAAGGATTAGTATTACATTACTAGCATCACGTGTGGTAAGGCACACGTTTTTGCCTCCAAGGATTAGTAGTACATTACAAGCATCACCTGTGGTAAGGCACAAGTTTTTGCCTCCAAGGATTAGTAGTACATTACAAGCATCACGTGTGATAAGGCACACGTTTTTGCCTCCAAGGATTAGTAGTACATTACAAGCATCACGTGTGGTAAGGCACACGTTGTTGCCTCCAAGGATTAGTATTACATTACAAGCATAACGTGTGGTAAGGCATTTTTTTGCCTCCAAGGATTAGTAGTTCATTACTAGCACCACGTGTACTTTATAACGTCCTCAGATGACGAATGGAGTCCGCACGAATAAAATCACATAATATTTTTAATGTTACTTGATTTGAAGAAAGTAGCGACACGTATGAGTAATAAAACCATGTTGTATTTGTATAGAGGTTGCGTAAAAAGGTCATTGGCCCATTTATTTCAATTTTCCAGATACTGAAGTCCTTCTCTCGAAAAGACATAGAAACGGAGCTGAAAATCACCAAATTAGGTACGTACATATGTCAAATAAATTATCGTGGGTACGTGTGGTCACTTCCATACTCGGTCGTGCGGTTTGTGCGTAGTTTGGATTGAACAAATTTCCACAACAAATACTTTGGAATCAAACATGTGGTCCGTAAATGCCATAAGTACATGCGTTAAGTACGTGTTAACCACTTTGATTTGATACGCTTGTTTATTGACTAACGCCTTGATAATGTATACCGTCAACTAGGCAAATCTCACAAGAAACAAATACGCACACTTTATACTTGTCTCCCGAAATGACTGGTGGTGTGTGTTCGTCAAATTTACAATATATATCTTACTAATCGTATCTGTATATTTTCTCAACATTTGTACCACATTGTGTGTTATGTCGTAATCATTAATGTCAAATAATTCACTTCTAGGTCACATCAAACGGCTGATGCAAGCTATTGCCAAACTGAGGAACCCAACATCCGGTAAGACATTGTGTTTGCGCAATTTATTAGAAAAATCAGTCGGTACTTAATTACCTAACATCCAAAAAAATGTGTCTTAATATTTAACACCGATAACAAAAATCTCATTTATTTATTTACCATATCGCGGAAAAAAACATTAACTCTGCCCAGTTCACAGCACTTACTTTGGTTTTAATCCACATTTTGACACAGTCACACCGATTTGCTGATCGAAAATTCGACAAAACAGTAACATTTATTAGTATTTTCAATGTTATAGCGTCTGTTGAATTTTTTTTCACAAATGGCGGTCTCAATCATCATAGAAATTTATTTTCTCTGTAATGTCATGATTTCATCTACAGACTTGTTCAATGCTATGCAATCATTCTCTTCAACGTTGCTTCAGTTGTTTATTTAGCTTGCGGGTCCTACATTTGTATTTCATAGCGTATTTATCGAATATTCGTAGTTTTCCGCACATATCCCGATAACGTTCGGAGTGACGGATATGTACGAAATAAGGCGATATTGCACGAAATTCATAAGAGTGCTTATGACTTAATACAGCTCTAGTATTGGTGAAGTTTACATGGATCCAATCTATTTTACTGGTTATTGCTGTTAAATGCTGATTGGGAGTTTGATAATCTGATTATAGTTATTTTAATGATGATGATGATAATCATGAGGAGGGGGGAATGATGAGCTGAGTTTGATGGTGATGGCATCACAAAATGTTTATCATGAAGACATGATGATACTATGACGATGACTGATGATGGTGATGACGATGATGATGAAGATGGTGATGATGATGCTGAGGAAGAGGAGGAAAATGAGGAGGAGGAGGATGAACTTTGGTGTTGATGACCAATGTTCGGTTGACACCAAAGTGCGAAACTGTACCACCACCGGAGATATAACTATGTGTTTTGCACACTTTTAAGTATAAAAAAAACTGGTATTCGGTCCCCGATTAAAATAATTAGGGCACTGGAAGTGTCAGACATATAAATTGGTATTAAGGAACATTTTCCAATTTGCCTTATAATTTTTATACTTTCCTCTTAATGCGTTACAGTTTTACTTATTATATTTCTTAATTTTGACCTTTTCATTTTAGCTTTCTCCCTCCTCAACATTGAAGATCGTAAGAAAAAGACCGTCGTTTCTAATTCGTTTCGAGAGATTGGCTTTTATGGGCAATGACTCTTAATTTCAGGTGAACGGAAGATTCTTGAGGTAGGACAACGTTTAAAGAAATCTGTCTTGCACAAGATGCGCGAACACCAGCCGGAAGAGGAAGAATTCTGGCAGACGCTTCAAAATTTGTGTCTTTTGCCCCAGTCCACTGCGTATGGACTTGAGGAAGATCTTAAACGTTAGTATATAAGGGGAATAACTCTGTGCATTTTTTTCACTGACGGGCGAAATCACTCTTACATGTGACGCAAATGTTAAACATGGATTTTCAAATGACATGAATAAACGTGGACACGCGAAATATATCAATCCAAAACTGTACAAACAAGTACTAGTTAAAAAAGCATGACAATTTACGGAACATCATCCTCAAACGTATGTTATTTCAACTTCATTATGACTTTATAGCTGCCCGAGAGCGTTATTTAATCTTTTGAAATATATGTTAAGCAGACAATTATAGATTATATATGTATTCATGAAATTATAAACTGTCACCATGTAGAACGTCATTATTGGCCATTTTCGGCATCGAAGTGACAGTCCATTAATTTTGTTATTCTTCGCATGAATCGGTTTTCAATTATAACAACTGATTGAAAAGCATTTTAACGAATCATCGCTTAAATATTATAATACAATATCAAGCAGATTGTGTCCGCTGAACAAGACGAGCGCCATTGTGCGCGTGTTTAACTAAGTCATCGAGGGAGACTGAAAAGTTCATAGGCGAACGAGGTTGACCTTCTCGGAAAAATAAACTAATAAAATTGGACTTGAGTGTGTCACAGTACTAAAGCATTGTCGTACAATATGTTAAAATGGGAAAGCATTAATTTAGTAATCCCATGAATAAAATTTTTAATCCGTTCGGGCAACCAATAAACGTGATCAAATGCGTTTTTGAAGTCAATAAATGTGATTTTTGGTTTCAGGTGACTTGAGAGAGTTGCGAAATAAGTGGATCTTCATTCTGGCTGTGTTCAACACACTTTGGATGGTCCTAATCTACACCCTCTCTGATCAGGGGAAGCTACTCAGTGTCGCCAGCAGTAATCCAGTCGGTAAGCGCGAAAGAGTTATCTCCCAAAAGATTGATATGTTAATAAAAGTAATTATTAACACCGTTATATAAAATATGACATATTTATACATTATTTTTTTAACAGATATGCAATGCACGATCGATACTGTGAATGGGCATTATCCCAGCTTAACATTTTACTAACAAAATGTTCACTCTTCATTCTAAATCATCTATCGAATCATTTGTAGGTTCTGGTATTTTACTTTTACCATAATTTTCTTTTTACTTCCGTATACTTATTAATTAACACAACCATGGTTTGTAAAAAGTGTTTTCTTTAACAAAATGTATGCACGTTTAAAACAACCAGCAAGAACGTGTAAAGTGACAACAATGTACATGAGTGTCAATACAAATAGAAAACAATTCCTTATCTGCTACTTAATACAATAGTCAATTTCTGTTTTTCAGGTCTGGTAGTGCTTGTGGTATTCAGCTTTGTGCTTTTTATCCAGTTTATCGCCATGATCATTCACCGCATTACGACCGCCACACACTTCCTGGCACGCGCCCCTACCGGTTTGGTGCTAAATACCGCACCGCGTGGGCTCTAAATGACTGGTATTGTTATAGTCTGTTTAAACAATAATATTATATACATAGATCTTTACTTTCAAAATAAAAGGCCTTATATCGGTTCTAAGTTATAACAACAAACACAACAACAACAACAACAATATCAACAACAACACCACCAACAACACACTTTTTGACGTAGATATATGCAATTTTGTTATTAACGTTTAATATCTTTATTGTGCACGTATTTTGACGACATTCCTTTTTTCATGAAACAATACTTCTTCTGCTTGTAACCTTTTAAGTTGAGGAATAGATTAAGCAAATAATTGGGAATATTTCTGACAGTGGTTGGTGGTTCGGTGGGTTGTTTCACACAAGTTTCGTATATCATGTGATACTCCATAAGCCCGCAGGGTGAACGGAATACAATATCTCACAATTAACGAGGTCGAGAAAACACACCGGGACACCACTGGCATGTAATATTCCTTTAATCGTTCACCTACTTACCGATAAAAAATTATACTCTTATAAATAAAGATTATATTTCAATCGGTCATGAAAATGTCGTGTTACGGATATGTAAGATATATTGCCCATAATAAGTAGTCTGCTGTTGAACTTTTCAATACGGGAAAATATTTCGTACTGTGAAATTTGGAATTACTATCCAATCGCTTAACACCCCCAATATTTTGGTACGGATATGTATAGGTATATAATAATTTAATAAGGTATGTTCAGTAACGGTTATTAAGCCGTAAAACGCTACACGAACTCATAGCATACATACTTGTTATATGAATTAACCTACCTATTTTAAATTGACTATTCAGTTGGTCTTAAAATTGTATAATGAATAATGAATTATGTTACATTATCGCTTAAACAATAACAGGTTCACTGTTCGAAGAATATAATGTTTAAGTTCAAAACATTGAAACATATTCTGGGCGATATAAGAATCCGTTATTTTTATGAAGTTAATTACATTCGACAAGTAAAGAATATATCAAAATAATGAATAATAATTTGACATATGGCCTTAATATCCATTTAGGGGCCGTTTCAACGTGTGGCCGCTAGTAATTTATTCGTTTCGTTTCGTTTCTGACTCCTATAATTATAACGATCCTAATATGAATATTTTTATGGAGTAACGTGCTTGCCATTTTAATTTTGCTCTAGGTAGTTACTCTAATAAAGAAATTTAATTGAAGAGGAACTAAGAAAAAAAGTGTGCATGCATTCAAGTTAATGCACATATTTCATATTTTGCTTTAAGATACGGAAATTCATTTACTTTATTTGATGCAGTGACATGCGAGAGGAAACAGAGGCCAGGAAGGCGCGCGCAGACGCGAAAAAGCTGGCAGAAGAGCGCATCTAGAATGGTAGATCCACTAGGGTGGCTAAACCGGAAGAGAAACAGCCACTGCTTCGGCAATCGGAAGACTCCATATCCATCGTCTGAAACGGCGAGACACAAATATATTATACCATGACGACATAAATTGAATAGTGATATAAACATTGCACATTTTTCAATACAGAGTTGCCGTTCATTAGCTTTCATACAAAGACTCCGAGTTTGGATACGTGATCTAATTATTTCAATTATATATACTCATAAGATTATGTGTTTTAATAGTAACGTTTGATAAATGTGTATATTAAAATCTATAGCATATATATGACATATATTACTTGCGTGCAATAAGTTTTAGCTTTATCTTTTCAATGAGATACATGAAACAAATATTATATATATTATTAAATAGTGACTATATAAAGCACGATTGCGATTAACTCTGACGAAATGTATTTAGATAAAATTCAACCATCTTTTAAAAAAACAGATACGAATTGAGAAATAATTCAATAAATAGGTTGGGTTAAATGTTCCTGTTGAGGACAGGTAAGCGTATTTGCTTAAAACGAAAACCCGATCCTCAATTTGGACATAATAAAAACGACCTGATATGGTTTTACTGTATGGGAGGCCATGTTTAGGCTTCATAAGCCTCGTATTGCAAACGTATCTGCATCCAAAATTAATTAAGTATTATCTCAGTTATTTACATTGATATGGACACCGTGGTCAAGATTATAAGCAATTATTATTGATTAACGAGCAAAACTTCATTATCCCGTATACAAGGATCAACATTTTATCATGTTTTGCTTTAACATTGTGTAGTGTTCGCTGTTTAATCCCCCATTGTTTTAGGATATATACGTTGATCGTTTATATTATTTTTACTAATTATGAGTAATTAGCGTTCATGTATCGCAGTCATGTAATATTAAGTACTGTGTAGTAATGTTTTTAATGAAATGTTTATTATTTACATGTTATAACATATTTGTATCGTTACAACTTTTCCATGTCATTTGTTGGTGATTGAATTTCATCTTTTGTATCTAAAATATACATAATTATTGTTACAAATGAATAGTGCTCACTTTTAAATCAGTTATATGACTGTTAATAAAAAATATTTTTCTATACTATTTATGATAAAACACTGTATCATTCATAAAATGTTCGCTGTTTTATATGTTTGTGTCTTTCTTAAATTAAGCTCACCTTTGTAAAAGCACAGGTTGAGACTTGCTATCGTCCTGTGTCCGCCATGCATCGTGCCCCCTCCGTCGTCAGTAAACTGTTTATTCAAACTACAAATCCCACTACACCGCTTGGCAGATTTTATCAAACCCTGACATGAAGTATCAATGGTGCCTCTTTTTTTTTATAAACCTATGCCTAGCGTCTAGAAAAAAAATGCCGTGGCAAACAGCGTAGACCCAGATGAGACGCCGCATGATGCGGCGTCTCATCAGGGTCTGCGCTATTTGCTTAAAGGAATTTATGTAAGAAATATTCTAAATATAGAAATAAATATACTAGACATCCCTAATTTTGGAAATAAATTGATCCAATTTAGAAGAATGGGAAAATCCACTAGGCATAAATGGGTTAATACTACTGATCGTTCTGTGATCAATACTAGCCAGAACCCAGGGAATGACATGACTTATATAGACTTATAAATCTATATCAAGCAATGTTATCCCCTGAAATAACCTGAAATAACTCTCTCAGACTCATAGCTTTGATTTTGTTATTTAAAAAAACTGCACTTATTTTGATCAAATCAAGCATCTGGGATGAAATAAATTCACTGGGATCATACAATACATTTGCGTTTTGGATCAAATTATGCCGAACCCCATGAGTCAATTATTTCAATGGCCTTTAAATGCACTTTAAATAATTTATTAAATATCATCTGAAACCACAAGGCACAAACTTAAGATATTTTTTTATGTAAAATTGTATATACGTCTTCTACAATGTAGCATCTTAAAGCTGTCCTGTACACATTTTGTTCGAAAACTTGCCAAGCACGGAAAGATGGGGAAGTCATACGGTTCACAATGATCTCTTTGACAAAATGGCATAAAATTATCTTTATTAAAAATCAGATGTGTAATTTACTGTAAGGGAGTACTTTGTGTATGTCTTCTATTGGGTAACCTTATTTATGTGGACGTTTATAGAAACATAACTTTAAAAATTTCCACATGTTATTGCCCTCTGGTTTGCTGTGTGTTCTCGGTTTTTGAGAAACTAATCAAATGATCGATGAGGAAGGCCTGCATGTTGACAATAAAATACAATATTCGCATGTTTATCTATATGAAATATAAAAGCGAAAACTTAAAAAAATAATAATAAATGTAACGTTTTTAAGAATATTATTAATTTGAAACATGGTAATGAATAACAATCGTAGGATATTGTTGTCTTTTTATCTTGGCTGCAACAGCATGTTTTGTTATTAACAAAATGCGGAAAAGAAAAAATCGATTTGCGATCATGATGCTTTTTTTTTGTTTAAAACACTCTGATAACGGGCAATTGTTATGATATTTACGTTGAACTCTGCACGACTTAGAATCGGAATTTTATATTTTGTTCCGCAACAAGATTGTCTATCATTAAATACAGCGCACCTCATATAACTTGCTTTCAGGTACCAACAATGCCAAATTGCTGATACCATTTTTGGGGTCTTATTTTTGTTTTTAGTTCAAGTTCCATGTAATAGGGGATATTGCGTCGACTTTTTACTCCAAGGCGCCAGGGGTTAGTGGTTCGAGCCCTGTTGTGGAATACATGTTTTTCTTTTTTTAATTTTATTCTTGATTTTTTTACTGGAGAGTTTTAGATCATATGTTTTAATTTTTCAATATAAAGCATTTATTGACGGTATTTTAGAACTTTTCTTCTTTACGTGATATATAGCAATTTGGTTGACCATCCCTTTAAAGGTCTTACGGCATATGCGGCAAGCGTAGCTCAAGACCAGATTGCGCACTTGCACATTCTTGTCAGGGGCTGCGCTTTCCGCTATCAACCAGCACTCGAGGTTTCGTGGTATCTCCTGATTATCCTCCTTAGCATGCATATCCTGACACGACGGCGCGGATGAGCAGGTTGGACTGGAGCTTCGTTCGCAGCGAATCGCATTAGTCCCATTTCCACATGACGCGGGTCTTTAGAAATATCATTTCGTCTTGTAAATGCAATACAACCCACAATACTTTCCGATATAATGTTATTTATAGCAAACTGGCAAATGTCGGTAACCTATTTTGGCTTGCAGGAAATATTTGCTGACAGACTGACCGCGTGTGTGTTATTTATAGCAAACTGGCAAATGTCGGTAACCTATTCTGGCTTACAGGAAAGATGTTCAGACAGACTGACCTCGTGCGTCACACATGTGTGGCTAGATAATTAAACGAGTTCCTTTCTAGCATGGGCACTATACCGTTATGGCAGTTTTGTCTCAAAATGCAAGACAAATGGCATTTACCGATAGGTTTTCGTTAATTTCTTTCCCTAAAATTCGTGTTCGTTCATGTCTTGAAAGTAATACTGTGTTATCAACATAAGGCGTTTATGTATAGTACATTCCGTCTTCCCCTGACGATTTACTGACCCAGCACTGTCCATGAAAGTCTTGGGGATGAAATTTACCGGTAATGCGTAATTGCAGAGACGCAGATAACGTCTGTTATCTACATGTACGTCTCTGGGAAGTGTAACTAGGCCAAAATAAACATTCAGATAGTAGTCCGCATTTCCCTACACTGATTAGTGTTACATCATATACTGCAAAGACGGGGTTATGTTTCCAATGTTTCAGAAGATTATTCTCAAATCAGCCAATGGAATGAATGGAGTGTATTCATTCGGGTCTGCTGTCGTTATGTGAAGGTCATTTAGGGGAAAAGCTGGGTAAATATATACGCAGAAAAATAAAAAATACGCAAACATACACACACAACAACACCATTGTATTGGTTACACTATTCATCAATTAGTTAATCTACACATCTACAAATATTTACTTTATATAATATATAATGTCAAGCGGGTACAATAATCTATGTTCAAACCAACTGTTCTTATTGTTTCTAAATTTTAAGGCGGTTTTAGTCGCAATCAATCCATTAACTAAACGTTTGTTCGATTTGTGTGTTAAGTGTTAAAAGTAAATAACATGACACTGACTCGATTATTGGCTTATTATAAAGACCATTTAAATACATGTTTATTATAGAATTTGCTTATGTAATGTAGCTAAAATAACAGCGGGAAATGTTTTCGTGTCAGTCGGGCACACCGAGTGATAGTAAGCGCTTGGTCCGAATGTGTACGTCATATGCGACTATTGCATAGGAGCGAAATGAAGACTTACAGCTCTACGCGCATCATAAGCTCGCGCGTTTTTAGTCAAAATTATCATTGGTTAGTCACGGAAACAATGTAAGCGATTTTTATTTAGATAAGTTGTTGTCATTTCTTGTATAAATCAAAAGACGTGCACGTAAACAAAGTTCCATAAAAAGTAACATACCTACCGACCTACGTGCAATGAAACGGACCGGGTTATACCAAACAATATATTTTCAAAGGATTGCCCTTATTTATATGTTTCATTTCATGATGATGAAATACAAAATTTTCTAGTAGTGTTGTGGTAAGATAAGTACGAGTTTTTTTGCGCTTTGACTGTTATTTACATTCAAATGCAATACAAATCATGACGTGATGTCGGTAACGCCACGCACATTTATGCGACTTCCACATTCTCAGCCATAGTTTCTTCTATTTTCTACGCATGTGTCTTTGAAATGAAATAAAATGAAAGTACTATAATGTCATTGAAGAACGTACATGTTTTATAGAACACGCTCATAAAGACTTCATAAGTAGGGCACCTATTCTGCATGTCAAGTCTATTCCAATGAATGCTTGGTAAACAATGAATTGCATCATCTGAACAATATTAGGTAGCAACGATCTTAGATATTTTATTATGAGCATATTGAATTATTACTTCCAGAAATGATCATATTTATTCCCAGTATGAAATATATTATTTGCTTTAATCATAAATATCTCTCACATTATACTAGAGTTGCGACACCTTAAGGGTTTCGCGGGATGGAATGAGTGGAGAGATGAAATCAAATTGAAAATCGATTATTTCTAAAAAAAAATGGTACGAAAAAATATGCGGGTAGGAAAAAAAAACAAATTTGGGTACGAAAACAAATTTGAGTACGATAAAAAGGGTACAAACAAAATAAGGGAACGAAAAAACTATTTTGGTACGAAAAAAATGGGTACAAATAAAAAATAAGGTACGAAAAAATTTGTGTACGAAAAAAAAATGAGTACGAACAAATGGGTACGAAGAAATTTGGGTACGAACAAATTTGTGTACGAAAAAATTGGGTACAAAAAAATGTGGGTACGAAAAAAAAATTGGTTATGAAAAAAAATTAGGGTACGAAAAACTATTTGGGTACGAAAAAAAAGGTTCAAATAAAAATTTGGGTACAAAAAAAATTGGGAACAAAACGAATTTGGGTACGAAAAAAATTTGAGTACGAACAAATGGGTTCAAAGAAATTTGGGTTCGAACAAATTTGTGTAAAAAAAAAATTGGGTACGAAAAAAAATTTGGTTATGAAAACCTATAGGGAACGAAAAAATTAGGGTACAAAAAACTATTTGGGTACGAAAAAAAAGGGTACATATATAAATTTGGGTACAAAAAAAATTGGGTACGAAACAAATTTGTGCACCGACGGACAGACGAAGCGGCGACTATATGCTCCCCCTAAAAAATTTGGGGGGGAGCATAATAAACAAGTTATGGCAATTTAAAGGTGGTACGCAAACTTAATAATAGATTTATCAATTATATGCTTATTCTAAGTGAAGAAAAGGCCATAATTGTTACAAAATGCTTGATACAGTTATCTGCTCTTGTTTATACATTGGGGTCATGTTGGTTAATAAGCAAAATACATGGTGTATGAACGCAATATGTCAAGGGACATAAAAAATATTTGAGGTCATATGCAAACTTTAACATAGATTTATCAATAATATGCATATTATTCTAAGTGAAAAAGGGCCTAATTCTGTTAAAATGCTTGATACAGTAAATGAGTTGTCTGCTCTTGTTTATAGATTGGGTTTATGTCGGTAATGAAGTATGCAAAATATAAAAGCAATATGTCAATGGACATAGGAAATATATTTGAGGTGGTACGCAAACATTCCAATGCGCAAGCCGACGCCGGGTTGAGTAGGATAGCTCGACTATATATATTTCATATATAACAGTCAAGCTAAAATGTAAATATACCATAAACAACAGGCTAACCTCAATCACAACTTTAATGCAATGCTTATAACAATAGAGATACAATGATATGCCAGGGATTGAAACTAACTGTTTACTATTGTGGGCAACCATCTTTAGTATTTTGGTTGCCCAGATAAAGAATAACGAGCCCAGAAATATGAACATGTGAATATTATACATTCTTTTAATAAAATAATAGATAATTAAATACATTTGCTGACAACACATGTTCAATGCATGATGTTTTATTATGAGCCTGAATTGAATCATGTCCTATTCCTAAATAATGAATGTTATTTAACTAGTATTGATCCATGGTGATCAATTGTTTTTCAATTTTTATTGCAGTGAATTGTTTTAAGCTTTAAAAAAAAGAAGTTTACCAACTTTTGAAATTGAGTTGCCCAGGCCAAAATCTACTTGCCCCGGGTTCACGGTAAACCACTTATTTCCATCCCTGTATGCTCTTCATTTTCTGTTCTTCCATCGCATTCTCAAAATTAAATTTAAAGCCGATATTTTTTAATAACATTAGTATGAATTACTAACCATTATCACCCAAAAAACAATTTTACAAAGCTGTAATCCCGTCGTAGAGATTTAGTTTACTATTATCAGTGTTCTCTTTAAATACCGGCTGCTAGCGATCTTGCCGGTTACATTAACTCTTGATGCCGGCTACTTTTCCCAAATATATCAAGTAAATGTCACAAATGCTTTGGTTTTACTGCATAGTTGCCGGCCATATAACTGGCTACTCAAATTTTTCTGGAAAACACTGAACTATGCATGACAAACACACAAAAATTAAATACATCTTAGATTCATTGTAAAAAATAAATTGACACTTCCAGCTTGTCGTCACTAAAATCCAAAGATTCAAATAATTTTCCAAGAGATACGTCAACAATTGCGTAATCAAATGAATGAAAAATAAAAGTAAAGAAAGCCGGATTTTACATAAATTTCAGGTTGAAACACAACAAGGTAAAGGTAGTCGGTGAGATATTATAATAATACAGTTAGTAAGGCTCGTACCCTGGGTACGGTAAATATACTAAAACATACCCGGGAATTTTAACACTAAATCGGTTGTTGTCGGCTATTTTGTAAAAATTAATTATGTTTACATTTATGTCAATTTTCTTTTAAATGGCATTTATACAATGTATTATCAAAACTCATTTTTACAATCATTAATGTGATTCAATTTAAAATCTTAAATTGTTTAAAGTTGCGTCATTGTATGACGTTGTCAAGTATATTTTCCGCGATGTCGCACGTTCATTTTTTTCCGTCATAGATTTTTTTAAAGAAACATTTTTTGGTTTGCGAGGTCCGTTAAATGGGGAACACCATATTTGGTATTTATATTATGTTTTAACAAATAATTCATGCTGTGTAATAAATATTGTATAAGATATTTCGATATTTATTGAAAATGTTTCAAATTGTTATTTATGAAACCTTTTATTCTAATGAGTGTATGCTATCATATTATACTTCGAATAGCAGATCTGTTGTACTATAATCGTATTATTCATTCTTTATTGTTAATTTCATTTATTGTAGAGAATCGTCAATGTTACATCTAGTCGCCAATCCTTGTCGTTAGTGTTAGTTTTCAATGCTTGTTATCATTGCCGTCAATGTTAGTCGTCAATCCTTATGGTCATTATACATGAAGGAAATAAAAGCAGAAACAGAGACGTTTTCTTGATTACTTGATTATTCCTATGGCGTCCTCTCAACACTCATACTAAAAAGCATGTTGATGCAGATTTTTTTTAAAGAGAAGTTTCTTTAAGGTAAACAATATTGTTTTTCTTTAATCGCTAGCATGTTTAACGACATCGGATTTTTGGCAGATATACAACTCGGATACAATCTAATATTTGCGGGTATGTTTAAGTTTCTTTACTGTACCCGGGCTACATGTAAGTAAAGTTAAGAGTACCCGGGGTACATGTACCGGTAAGTAGTACCCGAGCCGAGAATGTCAATTGAAGGTGTTAGAGATGCATTGAACCATAAGATTAAAAAGGGTAATTAACCACGGGCTTATTAAAATTAAAACGATGCCATTACATTGTACCAGCTGTTTATTGTTGTATATTGTAAGCTTGAAATATTTTAAATAATGTAAACAACTTACCTTGTATAAAGTTGGCACATTGTTGTCAGGTGTAGAAACTATTATACTTATTTCTGTTAAGTTGCACTGGCTGAACCAAAAGAATTATGTAGTCGTTTCTAAATAATCACGAAACAATCTACTAATGCATATATGCTTGCCAGTTGCTGAGTTTGTGCATTTCCATTCATTATACTATCGGCCTTGGCAAACAGCGTAGACTCAGATTAGACGCCGCATGATGTCTGCTATTTGGTACTCAGAAGATTTGCATATCCACGGGTGTTTTATGTCAAATGTTATGGTTTTTCAATAGATCGTATACTTATCTACAAAACAGCGAATTAGCGTTCACTTGACATCATTTTTAATTATGTTATTTTGTGAATACTTTCTCGCGATCTTTTCGCCTTTGGTCGACGCCGTCTGCTATTTCAAACGATGAAGATTTCCATATCCACTGGCGTTTTTTTATGTCAAATGTTAGTGTTTTCCAATGGATCGTATATTTATCTACAAAACAGATAAGTAGCGTTCACTTTACATCGTTTGAGATGATGTTTTTTTGTAAATACTTTCTAAGCGTTCATTCTGACGAAGTCGACCATTTTGACGGGTGTGAAGAAATACCGAATTTCCCGTAATTACCAAAATCCCCAGAAATCCACGAGATCCCACGAAATCCTCATTAATATTGATTGTGTATTGAAAAACTGCGTATTTTAATATAGATCGTTGCGAAATACACTGAAATCACTAATGAAACATTGTTTTTATCAAAGTTTGATTTCGGGAATTTCGGTAGGGATTCGGTATATCCACATACCGCATTTTGTAAATCCGGTTTTGTCAAACTTGCGAAACTTTTTCGTGATTTAATCAAAAACTTGATTTTTTCCAGGTATAACGCCTACGCCAACAGGTAGATCGCATTCTTCTTCATGTACATGTCAAATTTCAGCAAAAGTTGCCGACCAGTTTTCAAGCGCCTCAAATCGCGGCTATATGCACCAACTTAATGAAACTTAGCCCCCTTTATCATTCGTTCGAATGAACGTCATCAATGATGACGTCCAATACATCACTCATTCCATATGTATGTTATCAAATCATTGTAAACACGTGGATGGTCCACTTTTTGCGAAACAATAAAATGAAAAAGAACATATTAGTCACGTTTTATTAATAATCGTTGCAAAATATCTCACCAAATGAGATGATATATATATTAAATCTAAGAAAATATAAACATAGTAGGAAATCAGGTAAAATAAAAATTTACAGAGTGTTAACGTTAAAATGTTATATGGAAATAATACCTGGAAAAAACATCGCCTTTATCAAGTAAATTTTGGTTACGCGATCAACTGATACATGACAATAATGTATACGAGATGTTAATGTTAGATTATAACAGCTAAATGAAGCTGTCTCTACGAAACATTACATGCTTTTACATGTTATTAGTTTAGGGATAATATGGGCATCCGCTATTTACAAAATATCCAATTTCTAAGAATATTAATTCACCCGAACAGTGTATGTTGCTATCACATACTATGTGTTAACATATACTTTAACCTATTCGACTTAACACACTGAATAATAAGTATATCGTAACACAATATATCCTTATCATTATACATACACAGTTTTAATGAAGTTATTAAACGACGAATATTAAAGATCCATCGAAATGATTTTGTATACAGTTGATTAGTCTATAACGTGGAAATGTTCTACCAATATTCAGAATTACATTACACTTTAGATATATTCGACCATACGAAATGTAAGACCATGTAATAGCAGAAAGGCACATTCTATTACAATCACGTACTAAATTTTATTTCTATATCGTAAATAACAAACGTGGTGTGTGGTTATAAAAATGAACAATTAAAATTATTTTGTTTATTATGAATTACACCCTGTCAGAAGCACTGGATATGTAATCAACGTGTCGTTTATCTAAACACTTTAATATAGTAATATAAATGTACACACAGAGCTAAATATTTATCTAAAGGTGCTAACCGGAGTATAGTTAACATATCAAACGTCAGAATTTAACTACTATTCCAATGCAAAGATGCCTTAAGGTTGCCTAAAATTACCTTTCGAACAACATTAATACAATAACTGAACAGTTGTATTTAGGACAAAATTACGATAAATGTTAATGAAGACCGCGTATGGTTATCTATCAGTGTATTCCGTTGAGTAATTTGTGTTAATGTTATCAATCCTATGCTGTTTTTGATTTTTTTTCCCGAAAACCAAGCATATTTGTTTCAACAACTCGTTTTGCCAATATTCACAATTATTGGTCCTACAACTTATGTTCAGTCAAACATTTGACAAAAGTCATCAATATCCAGTTGCAGGTCAGCATTTATTCCCCTATAATCGTAAGAAGGAAACCGACATGACGGACACAGTCGATTACTGGTCTCACTAAGAAGCCAATTAATCACACAGGCGTCGTGAAACGTGTGTTTGCAAGGCAATCCGCGTTCAATTTCGAATAGTTCAAAGTCCTCCAGGCAAATAACACATGATGCGTCAAAGGTAAACCCATCGGGCGCGTGTCGCATGGCATTAATATTCTTTACGCTAGAAATGGGATTCCAGACGTATTAACTACTGTTGATTTACGTATATGTGGAATGTTTTCATCTGTGTCTTTCATTCTACAGTAACTTTTACATGTCACGTCCTTAATATGTTCCCAGACTGGAAGGAATTGAATGTAATCATGCGATATAAGCTCGATCCGAATATGTTCTCCATCAATAACTAGCATCAGTCATCCGCTGTGTGATTGTAATGGTAGTAACATGTTTGCAGACAAATGCGTTGCCTTACATTAGTTTCTTCGGAAACATGATGTTCTAAATTGTTCAGTCGTTCAACACCTTCACCAATCACAGACACTCGTCTTCCGATAGATTCCTGTCTGTGAGTTTCCATTCCATTCACTTCTGACTTAGTATCGTCTAATAAACCGGTATTCGTCGGGGATAGAGGTCGAGTCTTGAAGTGGTTCGCTACACAATTGAAGGTGATAATTCCGACCAAAACACTGGAGGGAATTGCAAGATTATAAGAGGAATAAAACAAGTCATACCGAAAGATCGAGACATTTTGAGAAAGAATAATTGTTCGCACTGGTTGAATTATAAATTGTATCATCGTTTTCAAGAAACTAATTTTCAGTATGAACCAAGTTATCATACAAGCAAACAGGTGAATAAAATTGTACTTGCATATAACATAAACGAGTTGAAGTGATAATTAAAAAAACGACCTTTTACGAAACACACTTCAAAACAAACAATCGTGTTGATACATATCATGCTTATCTTAACACCTCATTCAGTGTTGGATACACTGCAGTCAAGACAAAATCGAACCCTTCATAAGTTATTTGGTCACCTCTGTGCTGGCCGTATTTATATGTCACCTGACGTGGTATGATCAAATAAGACGGTAATGTTGTCACCTGATATATGTTTAGCATATCTTTTCCTGTATCTAAGTCTGCGTTTACTATACCCATTTTAACTCGCCCTGCATACTTAAAGACCAATGACGAAAGACAGAATGGCATATTTTGATCTTTGGACACATACAGAACCCGTACTTTTGAACTGAACAAATCTGGAAATTCAAGCCAGTTCTGCTTCAGCTCGTCTTTGTCTCGGACGACTGTTAGTCCTTGGTTCACCTCCTGTTTCAGCCATTTAAATATTGCATTGGGTTCTACTGTATATGGGTAAGTGTATGTTATTGGATTACAAAATTTTGCTTCTTTCTCATTGTGTGACGGCGTTGATAATACAAGTCAAGAAGAAGTCCAGCCTTTCTCCTTGCAAAATCTTAAACGTTAAAGTTTCGGATAGGGCTGTAACGAATCCAAAAAATTTGTTCGGATCCAATTCCGAATCCAAATATGGTTTCTTACAGTTTTTCGGATCCGGATCCCTCATATAAGAGAAAATTAGAAGTTTCTGTCTAAATTAAAGAAATCAATGGTTTTAGAAGTATAATTTGACTAAAAAACATTAAACATTTATTAACAAAAAAACATAACAAAGTTCTCGTTTAACATTGTAGCAATGTTTTAATGTTTTAATGCAACTCTTTGGAACTAATTTATTGCCCATTTACGCAGATGGAATCATTCCACGCACTTCACAAATGTAAACAATTGAACATATTTTTTTTGAGTGACGTTAGGAATTGCTTCGACGTGTGTATGTATGTTGGTTTCTTAACATAAACAAAAACATATCAATTTTATAATAATGAATTAAGACTGATATAAGATATCATGGTATGATATGGTTTTCTTTAATGCAGTGAATGCAATGTAACCGTCGTGCAAGAGATTGTTTAGTATTCTGTAACCTCGATGATGAACGCTTGGAAGATCATGACATAAATGAGACGCTTTCATAACAATAGTCCGTTCTGAGCCCAACACAGAGGTGAATGTAATGTAATAATTATACCCAATGGGTACACATCTGCTATATTTCAACTACAAATATTACTTAATTCCTAATAATTATCCAAAATGTCAGACCAAAGTTCTAAATATGATGAAAGTTATATATAAGTAAGTATATTTTTTAGCTTTATTAATTGTAAATTAACCGCTTCTAACTTACTTAAACATCCTTTACTATGGCACAAGAAACATGAATTAAACGCATGATTTACCGCAAAATTAGGTAAATTAAACTCGAGTCTGTCAATATATATTTACCTCGTATAATTAACGCAATACAACCGACAAAACTTGACTCCAAACTTGCTTAATTTTTTCCGCAATGCGTTCCATACTCGTTCAGAGATCATTTTCTGTTGCACAATTATTTCTATTAACTATATATTGTCTCTTTTGTCATACACATATAAAAAAAACGTACGATTCAGTAGTATACATAATAAAGAGTGGTGGAAAGTTTATGTATCGACATTAAGAACTGTTCAAACTATATTTGAAAGCACCCATTTGTAATAATTTTTAATTTGTCCATAATTTCATTTTAATGTTCGTTTTATCGACATATATTTTAAATAAGGCTCTTTTAGTGCGTCCTAATTTCTAATGCAAATTAGCACAACTTATTTAATGCAATATATTACCTGTTCGCAAAAGGAAAGATAGTTAGTAAAATTCTCTATAGACGTTCCTTCGCCTGTGTTCCTTTGTAGAATCACCAGTTCTTCGTTACAGATTGGTCCTGGAATTTCATGAATTCAGATAATTCACATAGTACACTCATTTAATATAAAGAACATAACATTTACACACCATGCAATATAACCGCAATATGTATGAAAGCCAAACGAGAGCAGCGCGGAGGTATATTGTTTTGGCGTTGTCCGTCCGTCCGTCCGGTACTTTTGTGTCCGGAGCCATATCTTGGAAGTGCTTTGGCGGATTTCATTGAAACTTCGTATGAGTATATATATTGATAAGAGGATGATGCATGCCACATGGCATTGTACACCATCCGTTATTTACGGAGTTATGACCCTTTGTATCTTGAAACAATGCTTTTTAATATAAGCTTAGAGCTTTATCTCCATTAACACATGAGCCAGAGCCATGAAACTTGCCATAGTTGTTCTCAATTATCTGGGGGTGCTTCACATTCAACAATATAATTTTAATAGTTATAATTTTCCACGATTTTAAGCAAAATGTGACCGATTTCATAATCATTGGATTGTGATATGTTTGTGTCTGTGGTTTGTTAGCAACTAAAATATACCCGGAAACGAACCTGTTTCGTGTGTCTCTTCATAATTATTTTTTTTTATTCAATATAAAACATACAATGTAAATATGTGCATAAGCAAGAACAAAAGTGGTATAATACAACAGTAATAATGTCAAACACATATTATACTGTTATTACTGTTTTCTTTTGCTTTGGTTGCATGTGGTGTATGCTGTTATTACTAGAGTTAGGTAGATGACAACTGGACTGGGTTATGAAAGTTTATGCGTTTCCATTTTTGTTCAAAAATATGAAGTTTATCGTTGTTGAGGGCTATTTCTTTTTCAATTTGGATCTTTAATTTTAAATAGTTTATAAAACAGTTGAAAGTAGGTATTTGTTTTTTGTATTTGAAGCTAAATACAAAATATTTCATTAATATGATAATGTGGTTCACAGTGTTATTAATTTCTGGTATTTTAAAATGATTCACACCGAAACTGATATTTAAGAGAGACAGTTTTAATTTTAATTGTTGGTTCTCTAGAAATGTTGTTAACTGGTTCCATAGAATTTGAATATGTTTGCACTCCCAGAAAAGGTGTTCTATTGTTTCAATGTGTTCGCTGCATATATCACATAAATTTGTGTTGGATAGGTTGCACTTAAAAAGGTATTTATTTGTAGCTATGATTCTATGGACATATTTATATTGAAAATTTCTCAGTGTGCTATCAATAGTTGTTTTATAATCTTCATAATTATTACCATTAATTCGCTGGGGTCGCGATTGAGGTATAAAACGCCAAATGTTTAAGTAAGGTTAAGTTAAAATAACAAATGTGGTTCGATTTGTGTTATTGAAAAAGAATGGTATCATTCCGTGGCACAATGTTGGCGTTGCTAAAGGTAATTGGCCATACGAATTGGAACTTGGTGATGACCAATAGTTATTGGCGTGAATAGGGATTGGTTGACTGTAATAGTCACCGCCTCACAAGAGTTTTGCTTTCTTTTATATTTTAAAATGCCTGAGAGTTCTTTAAGGTTAATCAAGTACTTCGGACGTAAGCGTAATTGTAACACATCGATGAGGTCATTAAAGAAAACATCATGAGGGTTCTAATAGGTCTACCAGCGTCTCACGACGCATGCGTTATTTATTTAACAAAAATGGTTGTTATTCTCAAGCACATTTACATTTACTTGTAGCCTCGATTTTACTGGAAAATTCTGCCTTCTCATAAAGGTGTGAATATTCAACTCCTCGTTGCTCCAGTAATGCAAAGCGTGCGACTGGCATGGACATAAGCTCCTCTGGTTGCCCTCGCCATGATGCCCAGTCGAGGATCCGTAGAACGATAATCAACGTCGCAAGATACACGGGGAATAGACCCAACTTCATGAATATGGAAAAGGTGTGATAAACGTATGTTCACTTTTGAACATACTGTTGCTTTCAGTAATACATGACAGCGGCCGATACGCGGACTGGGCTGAATATCAGTTGGTTGTGTTTTACTAGAACTAAACACACTTATCTGTTACATTCGGCGTGTATGAATACAGTTAATAACAAGGCGAGCGATGGGTACATTAAGCAGTTTGATGATGCAATACTGCTTTTGTTTCGTAGGCGAAGCACTTTTAGTATATTCAAAAGGGCAAATGGCCATAAGACGCTCTTCTCAGACTTCAAAGGAAATAAATTGTTCTGCGGAGGTTATGTTCACAAGGTTTCATAGATTCAAAGGGAAATTGCTACAACACCTGACAGGCACGTTTTAGAACAAACCACAATTATTTTTGTACTCTGCTCATATATCCTAAGATCACAAACTTGTGGATGTTTTGAGAAAGTTGTATGATAAGTAGGTCAATCTTGTGGGAGTGTGAACCACAGCAGCAGAAAGAAAACTGCACCGCCTCATACCGCGACCATGCTCTTTCAATGAGCCATATCTAACTCGTTGAGACAATCGTTAAAACAGTGGCCTATAGAGTGTTCACAAGCGTTTTCTTTAATTTTACATATTGAAATGTAATCATTTTTTTAAATCGGTCGGAAATTCTTTTAAACAAAGGTTCTAACTTGATTGATTGAAGTTGGGGTAAAACAATGCCTCTACAGTGTCCACGAGTGTTTTTCTTTTATTTGACCTTGCGACCTATTTTAAACCACACACGATGTGGTTTTGAATTAGTACAAATGTTCTGACGAAGATTCATGAAGATTGGGCAATACATGTGGCCTCTAGAGTGTTCACGAGCTTTTCCCATAATTTTGTTTTATTACCTTGTTGTTGACCCAACATGGTCATATTTAGCCAATAAACCATAAAGAAAAATGAGAAATTAAAACTCTAGACTAATCATTCTTTTTAATTTGACATACTGATTTTGTTTTTAAGCACACGTACCAAATTTCAAGTTCGGTCCAGAGTTCATTGGGACTCTTATTCTGACCCATTTTAATGAAGATTTGACAATAAATGTGGCCTCTAGAGTGTTCAGCTTTTCATTGTATTGACAAAAAAACTTTCTTTCAAATCCGGCTGAACTATGTTTTTTGATGAAAAAGTGGCTGGCACGTTTCAATTAACCCATATACATTATACCTATATATAGATGTATTTATACTAAACCAATCTTTTTCTGAATTGATGTACAATCCCACTCTGTGCTTGATTGAAACTTGAACGTACATGTATTTGTTAGCAAATATACCGTGTTTGTGTGCAAAGAATGAGATTAATGTATTGGTTTCCTTTTTTTTAACATTTGCAGATAAAAATATTTAAAATATTTGGTGTTCATTGAACATTAAAGCATAAAGTTCTAAAGAATGTCACATGACACAATTTTTCTAAATGCATTTTCTTTTTAAAGCGAGATTATACGATTTTTTTATAAGTGTTAAAGTGTAATTTATTGATAAAATATGTTACAATAACACAAAATAGGCAAGAAAAAATACACATTGAAGACGAATTTCATAAAATGCAGCAAAGACAAATTAGCGCCCCGAGCCGATTGTGACGAAGATAGTTCGTACATATTTTCCTACAATAACCGAAGCATTCGTCTTGTTATTAGGATCAGAGTTAGTGTTCGTGTGTCGTATGATATACATATTGGCGAATTCGACTGTACAGACATTTTCGATTTCAGAATTAAATATCTGGCTTTTTTCGCATTTGTCGACTTAACTTTTATTGTAATTTATATTGAAATATTTATATAATAAGTTTTTTACACATTTTATATACATTCATAAATATCTGACAACATCGTATAATCTCGCTTTAATTTAATGATTGTATTTCATTTTCTTTTAAATTAATTACTATTTTATTACAAGAAAACATAAAACATACATGGGAACGTACAAATACTGTATTTGTAGCTGTTTAAATTTATGCGATAATTAGTTGGTAACTAATACTTCTCATATATATATATGTGTGTTCTGCCATGAATAATAGAAAAATCTTCACAACTTTATTTTAATTGGTTTGGTTAAATGGTTAATATTTATATCTTATTGTCATGTTCGTTTTTTTTCGTCCGACTCAGATTTTCTCTAAACAGTTTCCGTTTAAAAACCATTCGAAATATGTCGACGTAAACATGACACAAATATCAATACATTACCTTGACTAAAAACGCCATAGTTGACTGCAAGCAGACTTCAGTTGACAGTTGCACTGGATAAATAGTTAATACGAGTAAGGTCACTAGTTCATTTATTATATATAAACTAATTTCTAAACTTATAAATCCTTTAATTTTATATAAATCTAAAATTAATATGATACTGTATGCATAATAATGTAAAGGTCCATATATTATTAAAACAGAACTATAACATCCAAATCAAAGGGAGTTATTCTGTAGAATATTTGACAAAATACTTTGACACTTTCCGCCTAAACTTGATTTTCGGTAAAAGGGACTTCCTTCAAACTAAAAATACCATAACGCGGAAAGGGTCGTCCCTGATAAGCCTTTGCGGACTGCACAGGATAATCTGGGTCGACACTTTACGCATATGCATTAAGCCCAGTTTTCTCAGAACGCGGCTCAAATGCAAGATTAGCCATCTGTGCAATAAAGCTACAGCATATATCGTGTAAACAAGAACATGATCTTTAAAATGAAATTTATACCCACCTTAATTCGAGCTCTATTTCTTTGGTTTATTTGACTACCTTACATTCCTCTCGTCCAGCCACACTGTTTAAATAAATGCATTTTATGTGCATTCCGTTTTAATGTTTTTTTGTTACTTTTGTTCCAATGTCAAAGAATTACTTTGCATAAACGAACCTATATTTTTATTGTGTATTAATGTCATGAGTTGTGTTTTTATTCTTTAATATGGAGTGTTTTTTGCATATATGAAAAATGGTGGAATTGTATCATTGTATTGATAGATTAACACGTTACATGGAGCTTTAATAGATAAAAAAACAATCGAACGAACGGACAGATAGGAAGTTGATGTTGTCAGCATCTGACATTCATATAAAATATTTTTTATATTCACTTAATTTTGTTCCTTCTACATTAGGTTTATGCCTTGTTGTTTGACAATTGGTGCTTTGCCATAAATGAAGGACAGAGAATATATGAGTCGTGTTCTGAGAAAACTGGGCATAATTCATGTGTGTAAACTGTCGTCCCATATTAGCCTGTGCAGTCCGCACAGGCTAATCAGGGACGACACTTTTCGCTTTTATGACATGTTTCGTTTAAATGAAGACTCTTCTTAGCAAAAGTATATATATATATCAAATATAACACAAAGGTGAAGTTAAATTAATGTAAACTGTTTATGAATTTTCATACCGATAACTGAGATCTGTTTACATATAAACATAAATCATATTATGGTTCGTCTTGACATTTGACAAACCTTCAAGCAAGGCTTAACACTGTATTGTAGAAAAATAATTCCTCTGAAATACTAATTCATCATTTCAGAGCGATTTCATCATCTTATTAAATTGCTGACGTCAAAATACAAGTAGAGGTTCTGTGAGGATTTCGCATTTATGTCAGCATGTGCACGTTGCTTCAAATAGAATAAAAAAGATCGTCGTGCGAATATCTGAGTGAAATCATTTTCATAATAACGTGCATTAAAAATGTCGTCGATCTGAAACACATTATCTTCATAGCAAAATTAACCCACCTTCACGGCGAGCATTGAGGTCTGCGTGGCGTCAAAGAAATCCACTGCTAGTATATGACGTCATCATGGAGTAAGTTGTGACGATATTACATTCCGTGCTGTTGGTATAATACTGCCCTCACCACATACACCTTTTATGGGATACCAAAGGGGTCGAAACTTTAACTTCTGCTCAAGCAGAAAAAAATGCTGCTCGAGCAGCATTTAAATGCTGCTCGACCAGCAAAATGCTGCTCGAGCAGCAAATTTACTGCTCGACCAGCATTTTTTCTGCTCGTGCAGAAAAATCCTGCTCGACCAGCATTTATTTTTAGATTATGGCATTAGCCAATCAGAACTCTTGTTATATTTGCCTTTTGGTGCGAAACTGGTTTGTTTGGAAAAAATGGCTGCTGCCATGATGGTGCCTTTTTCACATCTTCTGCAAGTTTATGTGACGACCTGTTTAAAGTTTAACATTGACACGCGGTAAGTGCTTTATATTTTGGCTGCAAACTAGTCGATCAAAAAATTGTTGCCATTCGCTTAATAAGAAAATCGATCATAAATGTCTAACGGCTGTTAAAACTTTTGCGAAAATCACGACGATGACTGATAAGAATTGCTCAATGGGTGCGCAAGTGTAGGTTCTCTGTTTCTATCGATTTATTTTCTTAATGATTCTTAATAATTGCTTCCGTCACAGGTGCCGATTGCCTGTGATTGTGCCTTTCTGGTTAACATTGTTTACGTTTCTCGTTCTCCCCATACATGTCCTAACTTTTACAATTATCCAAAATATCATGTCTGTTAACCAGTTCTCAGTGCCCCAGATAAGCTGCGTATCTGCGTCTTTCACCCTATTAAAATGTTTAAAAATGCAAAGAAATACAATATCATGAGTATTGAAAACGCAACCAATTTGACTTTTACGCAAATTCGTCAAATTAACGATACAAAACTTCGATTAAAAATGATTTGCTCATTTAAGGTATTTTCTCTTTGGAATTATTATCGTAACGCGGTGACGCTTACATTCAGCAAGCTCAGCAAACGGTCATAGTTATTCAAACGCTATGCGTTTTCAATCTGATCTAATTCGTGGCCCATTGTGCATGTATTTGTAAAGCGTCTGTACTTTCAGTTTCTATTACAATGCGAAATAAATATAGCTAAGAGAGGTCGAAAGACGTCCGAGAATGTTGCGCCAAAATATCAGCCGATCGCAAACTTTTTTGAATCAAGAAAGCAAGAGCCAATAAGTGCCGAATCATTCGTGTTATCGATTTTGTTAGAAACTGTGTATACAGCAGTTGAGTTGACATCCAAAAAACATGATGGAAAGTCTGTGACTTAACAAACCTGTCAAAAGTATAAAAAGGCATGTCATTGGTTAGAAAATGTTGACATTTTCTAAAGTTTATATCATGGACAGTTTAAAGGATTAAAGATATTAGGAAACATCAGTTTATTAAAATTTATGATGATAGTTTACAGTTCTATTGAATCAATACAAGTGTGCAGCGTCAACGGAAGTAAATCAGCAATTATTTTAAAGTATGCATTTTTATTACTCATTTCACTCTATATGAAGAATGAAATCACCCTATTTTTCAAAATCAATGGTTGAAACCCCTATTTCCCAATTAATTATCTGGGGCACTGAGTTCTCGAGGACTTTTCTCAATTTCAATGTAAATTATTTTTCACCGAGGCCAATTAGCTTGTTCAAAGCTAACAACAGGTAAAATGTGAGTTGTGTCTGAATTACAAGTTGTTTTATTTTTCATAATTGAAATGTTTACAATTTACTATTTATTGAATAACTTGGCAGTGGATAATTAAGTTCTGGGATGTTATTTTCAGCTCTGAACTGCGAAAAAATTGCATAATAATAACATTGGTGGCACTATAATGAGTTACCTTTCATCTGTCCTTCCATTTAAATGTCCCTAAAGCAGACTTCCCAAACTTTGCAGAAAGAGTTTAGGCATTGTTTTACACACTCATTTTAACCATGGCATGCTATTGTACAACATGTCTTGACGGAAATAATTTCGATAAAAAATATTTACAGGAAATATTTTTTCCATTGCGAATCGTTTGTATCTTTTTATCTTTATTCTGAAATGCCCCTCTCAAGAATAATGTCATGTATAGCTGGTTTAGAATTAAGGATGATGATATGTCCTAACAGCATTTTGTCATGTCATTTACTGTACTTCTTAACCTACATGTATTTGAATATTCAGTCTCCATATAACTACGCCCATATGTTGTGGACATTTTCATACAAGAATACAAACAGGAATATGTATTGGAGTTTGCTGTATAAATTGACAGTCAATCGGAGGGTAACAGGTTTATTTTTAACCAGATGTGAGGAACTAAACGCAATTTGCAGGGAAAAAAATATATCCCTTAATACCACTTAAGTATATTTGCATCAAAGGAGCTCTGGTGTCGTGAGGTTGAATAAACTAGTTTTGAATCTAAAACATTAAGCATCATGAACTCAAAAGTGAGAGGCCAAGTCAGACACCGCTAAATGTAAAAAAATCTGTCAGATGTTTGGTCTGACAGGCTAGGAAATTCTGTCAGACTGAAGGATAATTTTTGGATTCTACTTATTAGCATACCTGATAATAGCATATTTATGTTATTAGCATATAGAATGTCAAAGCACAGATTAATTCTTATATTTTAATGTATTTTTCTTCTATTAATAGCATAATTTTTAACCCCAATATTCAGAATTCACTTAAAGTCTTTATAGCATATAGAACATTCTCAGAATGCCAAGAAAATATGCTTTAAATCTGCTAAAAAATGCTCAAATGCAAATGCAAATACCTTAGAATACAATTCCATTTGATAAATAGTTATCTTAAACATCAATCATATACAATGTTGCATTTACATTTCACTTTGACGATCAATTATTAACAGATTTGACTTATTGTATGCCCCCAGTTGCTATATTTATGCTAAAATGTGTGTTCCTGTTAATAGCATATTCCTGTTATTAGCATAATTTTTGCTGACATGGTATGCTAAGAACAGGAATCCACTGTAGCAACATATTAATAAGGTATTATGGTTTGAATCCGTGAACTATTATTTTTAATGGTGAAAGAAAATCTCCATTGCGCGTTTTCAAAAATTCCTAATCAAGCTTGGTAAAAGAACACACAGAATAGCAAATTTATTACAGCGCCAAGTTCCGGGTAAAAATGATTGATATTTTTTATATTCCGTAAAGACAAATGCCGCATCATATCCTATGGGTGATTTAAAAAATAATGAAGCCTAAATAAAACATGCATTTATTTTCATACCATTAAGCATGTTTGAGTTCTTTTTCTATCTTACAGAAGTGTTTCCATGTGATTAACTTAAATGTGAAAATTCTTCTCAATAACTTGCTTCATTAACAAAATATATTGAACAATATCCTTAAAATTGCCCCAAGTGTACTGGTTTTGGCGTGACAATTTGTGAAAAGGCAATTTTCAATTTTATACTTCAATAAAACTTTCAGCTTCAACACCTTGTTTCGGAGGCATTTTTTCTGTATTATATATGACTAAGTTACACAAAGTTAAAGCAGGTTTTCATCCGGGGATTCGAGAAAATATCATAACACATTCTATTTAAAAGGTAGATTCTAATTAGTTTGTATTATACATCAGCGGCTCGACTAGAGCCAATCAAAAGACTTGCTGGAGTCTTCAAGCCTCATTCGGTTAATTTAACTCAGCGTTCATTGCTACACTTTTGACTCATACACAAGATGGTTTGTGCTTATCGTGATTCGCGTATGCGGTAATGGATACAGTTCAGCAATGCGTCCGAGTGGACGCACATATTTCAAAACGATGCGTCTATTTCGATATTAATTTGTGCGTCATAAACGCGAGACGCACATGTAGATTATACCCTGGAATAACTAAATCAACAAAAGGTTACCAGACAACAACTTTTGAATGACCCACGTACATTTGTTCAAAACACATTAAATTAAAAATTAATATTTATTATAATGTGATACATTGTAATGGTTTAATTATACTCTTAGCATTGAAGTGCAATGTTATGCCTGGGACTTCCAAAATTTAATGCTTACAAATGGCTAACATGAGAAGGCTGAACTCCAAGGTCAAAGTCGCACTTACAGGTCAATAGTCAAATATGGCTATTAACAGGTTGTGTTTGACATAAGCGTAGTTTTGCGACAAAAGTGGAATGTGGGGGCAACTGTGCCTTATGAACACGTCTTTTTTTTAGGTCTATCATATTTTTCTTTTACTAAGTTCATGCCTTCTATCAGGTAAATTTGTGTCCGTGAACTCATATGAGCTCTTAAGGGCCATCATGGCCCGCTTGTTATGTTAAATAGCTACTTTATTTCAAAAATCTGTAAAATTGATAATTTTTAAATGTGTGAAAACAACACAGACTTCAATTGGTATTAGTCTAATTAAGTCTACAACAAACATTTGACATTTTGCAATACATGTATAGCAAAACCATAATTTATATTTAATGAAATTTTATATAATACAGTTTAGAAAATGTCAATATGTGTGTCACACAAATAATAGAACATACATTATGCCACAGTGGATGATTGGTGTTTGAGACGCAGTTCGTAGTTCGGAAGACGCGCAAAAGCAACTCACAAAGTGTTGATTATTTTAGTGTTTATTTTCATAAAGTACTCAATTAACAGCAATAATAACAATTATCTTTAAATAACACAGTTCTGACACACAGTATTAATAGTCTATAGGTTATAGGAAAAAGATGTTCAACTTTGTGAAGAAAGCATGAAACTTTGTATATAACCATTTTAAGGTATGCTGAATTCAATAAGATGTGAGGACACGCGATTGGATAACTCTATATGCCCTAAAATGAGGCTCCAAAAGGGGGCCCATTTTTATTTTTTTTTATTTTTGAGCAACAGGATAGAAAGCAAAAACAATACATATTTTTTCATTTACTATTGTTTCTTTATCTAAAAATGTATCAATATTTAATATATCAAACATTTTTATACTAAGAACACAGTACAATTACAAAAATGAGGCCCATAATGGGAAAAAATCTAAAAATAATGGTTAACATAGACATTTAATGCTAAAAAATCCACTTATTGATCTTACATATAATATTTAATTACATTGATCTTAATAAAAGTTTCTACAACTTTTTAAATCCAAAACTAAACAATTCCTGCCCCAAAAGTAATGAGGCCCCTAATGGGGAACAATTAAGTAATACCTCTCTGGTAATGCAAATATTACAAATAATGTTGAATCACAGGACCAATAAAAAATCTTAAAATAATTTATCATTTAAAATAATTTATAATTTTTGCATAATTAATATCTCATAACAAGTATTACATATTTAATGATTAAGGTTAAAGCCATATATGAGGCCCTACATGGTAACTTACTTATAATTGTTTAGTGTATATAAACTTCAATACTGAGTATCAGCTTCAATACTGAGGATGAGTAAAATGAGAACACGATTAAGCCAAACAGTACCTAATATTATTTTCTTTCATAACTATTCATAAACTTCAGTTCATATCAAATGCATGATAAAACATATAATAATTATGTTTAAATAACAAGCAAACTAACTAACAAATGAACTTGATCAAGTCTGAACAACATCAGTGTTGAATATGTTATCTTAATTCGGTTTGGTTCTTGTAATATTTGATAGAAGTAATTGTCTCCTAAACAATGATAATTCAATAGTCTGTTCATGTATGGTTAATGCATAATTATACACAACTAAAATGATCAGTAGATTAAAACTCGGAATGAGGCCCTATTCTTAGTTTTTCATGTATACCGGTATTATCTAAACATATCATGAAATGTATTATATATAATTCCATTAGTTTTATACAGCAGTAATTCGTACTGATGTCATGTATTCATATCATAAAAACCTATTTATAATAGAGTGTATACTTAAATGTATCTAATACTTTTGGTATATACTCGTATTATGCAAGTATCTTATTCTCTTACACAAAGGCCTTCACAATGGCACAACTGTGTACAGAGTAAATTTGCCTTGATGCATTTACATCTACCAGAACAGGTGTTTTTACAGTTGCATTTGATAAGCTCTCTACAACTCTTAGCAGGTTCTGGAAGGGAACTCCAAAATGGGACCCAAGTGTCATTGTTCTTGATCCACCCCCAGTCACTAGGATAAGGCAACTCAGGATTCACAATCATGGCTTGACCCCAAACGTGACCTGCTTGATACACAGCCCTATTAACATGCTCGACAAGTGCAAGTGCGCATCTGGTAGGTGGAATATTTTCAATCTGTCTATTTCCTTGAGAAGAGAGATGCTTCCTAGCTTCATTTACAGATGCATGGGATGAGGTTTTGCTGTACAATAAGATAATGTATCTTTCCACAACTTTGAAATCCTCATCTGTCACTGAAAGTAAGGGACTTGACAACCGTTTAAATACTGGAAAAAGATGAGGGAGCGTAATGAATAGCGTGAATGCTGTCTTTTTGCCAATGCTTGCAAATGCAGAGACGTTATCGCATCCTGACAATGCATGAAGAAATAAAAGGCCAAACGAAACATCTTTGCCAAGACGAGTGGCTATCAAATGAGCTGGTATGTACCTAAATTGTTTGGCGTGTCCAAATGCTAGCCACAGTTCACAATTTTCAAACTGACTGATGGTGCAAATCGTTAGCACTAAGACATCTGTGTCAGTTGCATGAAGCATTACTCGTGTGTAGCCTTGTTTATACGCATCCACAGCATGCAAAATCATATGAGAATCAGTTTCCTCATGGTTGCAAGGCTGGATATTGCTGATATCTGGTTTCACTGACTGAGTGCTGGTGTTAGCAACTAAAACATTCTCTCTAAAAGTGGTCAGAACCACCTTCCCTGGTGGTGTTTTCAAAAGACTTATTTGTGTTGCCAGAAACTCGAAAAGTGTTGTCTTGTTTACATCAACCCTTAAGAATGATTTCCAGTTAGCAGGAATTCGAGTCGTTCCGTTTACTCTGATTGTATCGCCTGTCGGGTCTGTATGTATCCCATACCACATTGATCCTGTCGACTGACATTAGCTGCTTAGATATTTAAGGTAATACAAGCTTCAATGCATAATCACTGAACGTTAGAACTCTCTTGTCTGACCTGTTGGGATCCAGGGACTGAACAATGGCAGCACCATCTAGTATGCTAACCTCTACAGGAGGACTGTATCTGGCGATTCATCTTCTCTTTCTAGACACTTCAGTAGGTATGCTTTACTACCTAATCTCATCTTGTTATGTTCTGCTATAGATGGGAGCCATGCATGGTTTTCGTGTTAAAAAAAGGTGTCTAAATCACCGTCTCTCACCTGACATGAAATATATATTGTAGAAAATAATTGAATGTCACTTTTCATACTCTTAACTTTTGATGCCTTTGCCTCTTTCATTCTGGACCCAGTTAGAAAAAGGGGAAGCAAATTTTTTTATTGTCTCGTAAAAACCTTTTATATTGTTGCTTAGACGTTCGTTAATCATAGATTCGTACTGAGCTTTTCCTATTGATTCTGCTGTCTTGACTGACATGATTACCTCAGGAGACATGACAACTTTTGTGTCAAGTGTTCAACACTCCACTACCAAATATCATGCTGGATACTCATGTGGATAATTGCTGAAAAGTTAATTGTTAAAAAAACGTTTTTTTTAACTTACTGAGTGATTAGTAACATAGTTATGTATATTGTGTGAACATTTGTTATGTGATTTACAAAGGTGAAGTTGGTATTTGGTGTAAAAATTAATGTTTTTTCCATGAAATTTCCTTGCTAGAAAAGTTTGGGTTACAATCACGACAATACTAAATATACATGTATATAGCAGCTTATCATTCTATTATTATAAATTGACAAGAATTCCATAAAGTTTATGTGGCATACTATTTATCCTATCTCAACATGTTTATATGAACATTAATAGATGTGCATTGAAAAAGTAAGGAATATTCAATTGTATACTTCTGAATAATTTGATATCTTTATTATAATTGTAAATAACATAATTATATTTATGCTCTGAGATCATTACATACTCTTCGCATATATATATATACTTTCCATTACATAGTTTAATTAACATTAATTAATATGTTGTTAAATTCAATAATAAACTATGTACATGTTCTGTTATGTTCTTTATATTTTAATCCATCATTCAAATACAAGCACGATGCTCTTTATTAAAATGTGCTTTAGTTAATTTATAGTATCTCTTTGATACCTATTAGCCCGAAAAGATAAGGTTTAATATAATTATTTACCTATAGATTGAAATGAAGGTAAATACTATATGATACGGGTATTAAATATATTTACTTCTAATGTTATACAAGTGTGTATATGTACTAAAGGTAATGTACTTATAATCTCCCCTTTCAAGTACGAATTTGGAGGATTATCATGTAATGCATCAATAAATACCCATACAATTTCAACAGTTCACGCACCTCTCATTCATAATATTGCATTATTTAAACATTTAAATCATTTTAACACAATAATTGTGACATAGCAATTTCAGGAAAATCTCTATCTCAAAACAGCTGTTGTTACCTCCCTTTTTGAAATTGGTTTAAAAGTGGGTTCCCGGACAGATAGAGCATGTCCTCACGTCTTATTTTATTAAGGGTATATTAAATAAGCTTCATACCAATTTTGGTGCTTTCTTCAGAAAGTTGAACATCTTTGGGGTTTTTTGTGCCATAACTTATTCACTATAATTGTTTAGTTAAATTAATGTTTGTTTAGAAGCAATGTTTTCTTGTTACGTTTAATGCAATTTATATATGTATCACAGAATAACACAAAGTCAAGTAAACAAGGACTTGACACATTTTTATCCCCCGCCAAAGGCGGAGGGATATAGTTTTGGTGTTGTCCGTCAGTCTGTCAGTCTGTCATCTGTTAGTCCGTCCATCACAAACTTTTCAGGTCTATATCTCAGAAACTATAATTATAAGAATTTGCATCATGAAACTTAATGAATTTATAGATATCAATGAGGAGAAGTGCCGTGTAGAAGAACCATAACCCTACACTTTCTTAAATAAGGGTTATTGCTCTTTGTTGTTTTTGTATGATGTAACTTTTCAGGGCTATATCTCAGACACGATACAAGATTTCAACATGAAACTTCATGGGCGTATAGATATTAATAAGGAGAAGCTCCATGCACAAGAACCATAACCCTTTACTTTCTTAAATGAGAGTTATTGCCATTTGTTGTTTTTGTATGATGTAACTTTTCAGGGCTATATCTCAGATATGATACAAGTTTTCAACATGAAACTTCATGGGCGTATAGATATTAATAAGGAGAAGCTCCATGCACAAGAACCATACCCCTACACTTGTTTAAATAAGAGATATTGCCCTTTGTTTTTTTTATGATGTAACAACAAAAAAGTAAGAAAAGGCACAACCCTACAAATAAGCTTTAATTAAGTTATTCACCCATCAATAAACAAAATTTATTTGGTGGGGGATATCAATTAAACGAATTTTCTTGTTGTTTATATTATAAAAGTGAGGACTTCATATAAAATTTATTTATCAAAATGAAGACTTGCCCTAAATTAGTTGTTTGCAAATAAGAATTTTCCCCAAAAATCTTTATATAATTTAAAGTGAGGACTTAAGACACACAATTCATTTGATGAAAATAAAGACTTGTCCTACAATTTTTTTTTTGGAAAATAATAATTTTCTCAAATAAATGTGAGAACTTGATACACAATTCATTTGATCAAAATAATACTTTTCCTTCAATTACAATGTAGTTTTTTTTGTTAAATAAGATTTTTCTCTAAAACATTCTAATCAATCAAAATGAGGACTTTACACAGAACTTATTTTATTATAAAAGTGAGGACTTGACACACAGATTGATTTATCATAAAAGTGAGGACTTAATGCACACTTCATTTTATCAAAATGATGATTTCCCCTTTAATTAGTTTTTTCAAAATAAGATCTTTTTAAAAAAAAGTATTTGCAATCAAAATGAGGACTTTACACAAAACTTATTTTATTATAAAAGTAAGGACTTGACACACATATTGATTTATCATAAAAGTGAGGACTTAATGCACACTTCTTTTTATCAAAATGATGACTTGCCCTTCAATTAGGTTTTTTGAAAATAAGAACTTTCTCAAAAAAATTATTTGCAATCAAAATGAGGACTTTACACAAAACTTATTTTATTATAAAAGTGAGGACTTGACATACAATTAATTTATCATAAAAGTGAGGACTTGATACACACTTCATTTTATCAAAATGATGACTCCAGTTTTTTAAAATAAGAACTTTCTCAAAAAAATTCTTATCAATCAAAATGAGGACTTTACACAAAACTTATTTTATTATAAAAGTGAGGACTTGACATACAATTGATTTATCATAAAAGTGAGGACTTGATACACAATTCATTTTATCAAAATGATGACTTGCCCTTCAATTAGGGTTTTTGAAAATAAGAATTAACCTCCAAAAACTCTTTATTTCATCAAAATGAGTTCTTAACATACAATTCTTGGCAAGCATGTCTTATGAATCATTTCCTGAATACAATAATTAGATGGACACTGGACAGTTATGTAGATTGATGTTGTGATTAAGCTTTCGATTTTGTGATGCAGGAGATGATGCCAATGATTCACCATTAGAAGATATGACGGTAACAGTGGTCCAGAACTTGGCTCAACCAGAGTTCCACCAACATTGCAACATGCACACAACCAGAAAATCATACCAAGGTACTTGGGAGAGAAAATATTTGGTGCTCATATTCAACCATTCTTGTAAAACTTCAACGCGGACAAGTTTATGGAAGTTGTGACAAAGGATTGCTCTCTTTCTTGTGAAACAGCTGGTAAGGCTGGTGATGCCCCAGATGCACTAGAAGACATTAATTTTTAGCTTGTCTATTGTATATGAAATATATATAGTGGAGCTATCCTACTCAACCCGGGATCGGCTTCCCGTAAGCGTAAGCGTGCAAATGTTAAAGTTTGCGTACTACCCCAAATATTTCCTATGTCCCTTGACAAATTTTCTTAAATATTTTGCATACTTCTTTACCAACATGACCCCAACTTACAAACAAGAGCAGACAACTGTATCAATCATTTTATATGAATAATGGCCTTTTTTCCACTTAGAATATGCATATTATTAATAACTCTATGTAAAAGTTGCGAACCACCCCAAATATTTCCTATGTCCCTTGACATATTGCTTTAATATTGTGCATACTTCTTTACCAACATGACTCAAATTTGACCCTGCCTTGGGGGTCAAAAAATTGAAAATTTGCTTATTATATAAGGCCTATTTTGTGAAAACTTTAAAAATCTTTACATCCATAACCATTGGGCCTAGGGCTACCAAATTTGGTATGTAGTGACATCTAATAGTCCTCTACCAAGTTTGTTCAAATTATGCCCCTGGGGTCAAATTTGACCCTGCCCTGGGGGTGTCAAAAATCGAAAATTTGCTTATATAAGGCCTATTTTGTGCAAACTTTAAAAATCTTCTTGTCCTAACCGTATGGCATAGGGCTACCAAATTTGGTATGTAATGACATCTTATGGTCCTCTACCAAGTTTGTTCAAATTAAGCCCCTGGGATCAAATTTGACCGTTCCCCAGGGGTCACAAAATTGAACATATGCTTATATTGGGCCCATTTTGTGCAAACTATAAAAATCTTCTTGTCCATAACCATTGGACCTATTTCTACTAAATTCGGTAGGTAGTGACATATAATAGTTCTCTACCTAGTTTGTTCAAATTATGCCCCTGGGAACAAATTTGACCTTGCTCCAGGGGTCACAAAAATGAACATATGCTTAAATAAGGCCTATTGTGTGCAAACTTTAAAAATCTTCTTGTTCTTAATTATAGAGCCTAGGGCTACTAAATTTGGTATGTAGTGATATCTAATAGTCCTCTACCAAATTTGTTCAAATTATTTCCCTGGGCTCAAATTTGACCCGGCCCCGGGGGTCACAAAACTGAACATATGACGTTTACCAGTGGAGATTACTGCGGCCGTTTGGCTGTGAGCAACACAACATCAACATCTTGTAAACATGAGATAAAACCCTGTAATTTAGTGCCATTTTAGGTCAAATGGTGACTGCTTACAAAGGCATTGAAGTAAGAACATATGTGTTATGAATGTTTTTCTTACAAACTGAAAAAAGTCGGGTTTTATTTAAATATGTTGAAAGTGACCATATATCTGGATGAAAATATTTTGGATGACATGTTAATTTCATGTCTTTTTTTGTAGTGTTAAAACCAGTTTAATAATATATTATTGATTTTAAAAACACAACTTCCATGAACATAATTATTTCAAGAAAGTCAATATATATACTGCAAGGTGAACTCAAATTTTGTATCCAAGAGAAGGTGTTGAAATTAATGAAGTGCAATGTTCTAACTATCGTATATGCTGCTTTTTAATAACTAATGATTCATTGTTCCATTGTGAATCGTGACTCATGAATTGTGGATATGATTGTCAATTGCTCAACAATCCATTATTTCTGACCATTTTATAATTTTCTTAATATAAGTTATGAATTGATCTTAGAAGTCAAATGTATTACTTATTAAAAACATTTATAAATATAAAGAATAATCTTTAGATATCATAATATTCTCAGGCCTGTTGGTCTAAGGGATGTGTGGGTTGATGAGCAATTTCTCCTTTTATCACAATTATTTCTACCCTACCTGATCATTTCCTTCATATTCCATTTTAATTTAATTGACATCTGCAACCTCTTTCAAATTGGGAAAGTCCAAAATGTGTCGTTTGGTAAAGGTTTAAGGCATTTTCATTCCTATGGGTCTTGAGAATCTGTTTCAAATCAAATGCGTAGATTTGATCGTCGGCGTCTAAAAATATGTGAAATAGAAAGAACGACAATATCTTTTGGAGAGATAAATGTACCTACGTTATAAGCAAAGGACCTGTGCAACAATTCCTTTTAAGTCTGTTTAGTTAACACGCTAGTAACTTTTTCCATTTATAAAAATGCTCACCCTTCCAACTTTAAACCCCCAGTGGGACGAGGGATAGAAAGAGAAAGTCACATGCTTGAGTACATTTCAACCCATGCGCATTGCACGTTTTTTTTTCGCAAAGAAAAAACAGTGGAGCGATACAGGGCTATCATGGCCCTTGTTTTGAATATACAGTTATTATATAGACTTATTTACTTATTAAAGATCTTTGCTAAAAGAATATACAAACAAGACTTAATATCTCGGCTATCAAAACTGATTTATATAGTTATCATATAATTATTCAGATATTACATACTGATATCCATACACAAATTCTGGCATTCATTTATTTTCCTTGTCTTGACACTTTCTTCCAACAAATAACCACTTACTGTTAGATCAGCAATATTCGGACGGTAAACTCTATCTAAAACCATGGTAAAGTCTAACCCCATTATTGCAGTTTATGGTTTATGTATAAATATGTGAAGTACATGTATGATTATAAAATTAAGAAATTTAGAAGCCAAGATAATGTATCCACTTGTGACCAACCAATAGCTTTACAATAATTTTGCAACCAGAAATGTACATGGAGTATAAAATTTAACTTAGATTTATTGGAATGTGAATACATTTTTAAAGCTGAATAACAGATCTATTACATATTTTTCTCTGACAATACTAATGCACAAACTTGACATTGCTTATTTGATGACTTGAATTGATAACACTCTTAAATAATTATAATGACATGCTATCCTTAAAATGTTTTTTGGTCCAATTATGACATTTAAAAATTATTCAGTACCCATGCTTCGATAGCTCGTATATCAGATTACCCTACCCATTGAATACCTGAACATTGTAATATATTTATAAGATATAATCGCTCCGCAAATTTCTTTGTGTGAGTGTAGTGTCAGGCAATTTGAAAAAGATCTACATAAATTGAATTTCTTTCATATCAATACCTTCCAAATCACTCGAAGCCTTTGACTAGTAATGGCTGCAATAGGAGACCATAGCTGAAACTTTCAATTTAAAATCCACTGGTGATCAGCAATTTAACGAACTTGTTCGAACATTTGGCCATTATTGAGGAGGGCATATTTTAGTCACACCTTACCTCTAATTCTGAGTTCTTGTGTGTGTATGTGTGTGAGTATTCTGTATGAAATTAGTATCATCCTCTGTAATTTGTGCATTCAGAAGGATTTCAATTGTCATTTCATATTTTATGCCCCCCTTCGAAGACGAGGAGTATATTGCTTTGCACATGTCGTCGGTCTGTCGGTCCGTCGGTCCGTCCACCAGGTGGTTTCCGGATGATAACTCAAGAATGCTTAGGCCTAGGATCATGAAACTTCATAGGTAGATTGATCATGACTCGCAGATGACCCCTATTGATTTTGAGGTCACTCGGTCAAAGGTCAAGGTCACGGTGACCCGAAATAGTAAAATGGTTTCCGGGATGAAACTCAAGAAGGCTTATGCCTAGGATCATGAAACTTGATAGGTACATTGATCATGACTGGCAGATGACCCCTATTGATTTTGAGGTCACTAGGTCAAGGTCAAGGTCACAGTGACTCGAAATAGTAAAGTGGTTTCCCAATGATCACTCAAGAAAGCTTATGGCTAGGATCATGAAACTTCATAGGTACATTGATCATGACTCGCAGATGACCCCTATGATTTTTCAGGTCACTAGGTCAAAGTCAAGGTCAAAGTGACAAAAAACATTTTTACAAAATGGCTGTCACTACAACTGA